>NC_053204.1:5477327-5781206 GCF_905163445.1 Pararge aegeria | reverse complement strand
TTAAGTATAAAATGTACTTTAGTATATAATGTACATTATATATAATGTACTTAAGTAAATAATTTACTTATGTATATAATGAACTTAAGTATATAGTGTACTTAAGTAAATAATGTACTTTAGTATATAATTTACTTAGGTATATAATGTTCTTATGTCTATAATGAACTTAAGTATATAATGTATTTAAGTATATAATGTACTTTAGTATATAATGTACTTAAGTTTATAATAAACTTAAGTATATAATGTACTTATGTATATAATGTACTTAAGTATATAATGTACTTAAGTATAAAATGTACTTAAGTAAATAATGTACTTAAGTAAATAATGTACATTAGTATATAATGTACTTAAGTAAATAATTAACATAAGTATATAATGTTCTTAAGTATATAAATTATTTAAGTATATAATGAACTTAAGTATATAATGTACTTAAGTATATAATGTACTTAAGTATATAATGTACTTAAGTATATAATTTACTTATGTATATAATGAACTTTAGTATATAATGTACTTAAGTAAATAATGTACTTTAGTATATAATGTACTTAAGTAAATAATTAACATAAGTATATAATGAACTTAAGTATATAATGTATTTAAGTATATAATGAACTTAAGTATATAATGTATTTAAGTATATAATGTACTTAAGTATATAATGTACTTAAGTAAATAATGAACTTAAGTAAATAATGTACTTAAGTATATAATGTACTTTAGTATATAATGAACTTAAGTATATAATGTACTTTAGTATATAATGTACTTAAGTATATAATGATTTAAGAATTTAATGTACTTTAGTATATAATGTACTTAAGTATATAATGTACTTAAGTAAATAATTTACTTATGTATATAATGATTTAAGTATATAATGTACTTAAGTATATAATATACTTAAGTATATAATGTACTTAAGTATATAATGTACTTAAGTAAATAATTTACTTATGTATATAATGAACTTAAGTATATAATGTACTTAAGTAAATAATGTACTTTAGTATATAATGTACTTAAGTTTATAATATACTTAAGTAAATAATCAACATAAGTATATAATGTACTTAAGTAAATAATGTACTTAAGAATATAATGAACTTAAGTATATAATGTACCTTAGTATATAATGTACTTGAGTATATAATGTACTTAAGTATATAATGAACTTAAGTATATAATGTACTTTAGTATATAATGTACTTAAGTATATAATGATTTAAGAATTTAATGTACTTTAGTATATAATGTACTTAAGTACATTATATACTTAAGTACATAATTTACTTATGTATATAATGATTTAAGTATATAGTGTACTTAAGTAAATAATGTACTTTAGTATATAATTTACTTAAGTATATAATGTACTTAAGTATATAATTTACTTATGTATATAATGAACTTTAGTATATAATGTACTTAAGTAAATAATGTACTTTAGTATATAATGTACTTAAGTAAATAATTAACATAAGTATATAATGTACTTAAGTATATAATGTATTTAAGTATATAATGAACTTAAGTATATAATGTACTTAAGTAAATAATGTATTTAAGTATATGATGAACTTAAGTATATAATGTACTTAAGTATATAATGTACTTCAGTATATAATTTACTTATGTATATAATGAACTTTAGTATATAATGTACTTAAGTAAATAATGTACTTTAGTATATAATGTACTTAAGTAAATAATTAACATAAGTATATAATGTACTTAAGTATATTATGTACTTAAGTAAATAATGAATTTAAGTAAATAATGTACTTAAGTATATAATGTACTTTAGTATATAATGAACTTAAGTAAATAATTTACTTATGTAATTTAATTATGATTTAAGTATATAATGTACTTAAGTATATAATGTACTTAAGTATATAATGTACTTAAGTAAATAATTTACTTATGTATATAATGAACTTAAGTATATAATGTACTTAAGTAAATAATGTACTTTAGTATATAATGTACTTAAGTATATAATATACTTAAGTAAATAATCAACATAAGTATATAATGTACTTAAGTAAATAATGTACTTAAGTATATAATGAACTTAAGTATATAATGTACCTTAGTATAATATAATGTACTTGAGTATATAATGTACTTAATATATAATGAACTTAAGTATATAATGTACTTTAGTATATAATGTACTTTAGTATATAATGATTTAAGAATTTAATGTACTTTAGTATATAATGTACTTAAGTATATAATGTACTTAAGTAAATAATTAACTTAAGTATATAATGATTTAAGTATATAGTGTACTTAAGTAAATAATGTACTTTAGTATATAATTTACTTAAGTATATAATGTACTTAAGTATATAATTTACTTATGTATATAATGAACTTTAGTATATAATGTACTTAAGTAAATAATGTACTTTAGTATATAATATACTTAAGTAAATAATTAACATAAGTATATAATGTACTTAAGTATATAATGTATTTAAGTATATAATGAACTTAAGTATATAATGTACTTAAGTATATTATGATTTAAGTATATAATGTACTTAAGTATATAATGTAATTAAGTATATAATGTACTTAAGTATATAATGTACTTAAATAAATAATGAATTTAAGTAAATAATGTACTTAAGTATATAATGTACTTTAGTATATAATGAACTTAAGTAAATAATTTACTTATGTAATTTAATTATTATTTAAGTATATAATGTACTTAAGTATATAATGTACTTAAGTATATAATGTACTTAAGTAAATAATTTACTTATGTATATAATGAACTTAAGTATATAATGTACTTAAGTAAATAATGTACTTTAGTATATAATGTACTTAAGTATATAATATACTTAAGTAAATAATCAACATAAGTATATAATGTACTTAAGTAAATAATGTACTTAAGTATATAATGAACTTAAGTATATAATGTACCTTAGTATATAATGTACTTGAGTATATAATGTACTTAAGTATATAATGAACTTAAGTATATAATGTACTTTAGTATATAATGTACTTTAGTATATAATGATTTAAGAATTTCATGTACTTTAGTATATAATGTACTTAAGTATATAATGTACTTAAGTAAATAATTAACTTATGTATATAATGATTTAAGTATATAGTGTACTTAAGTAAATAATGTACTTTAGTATATAATTTACTTAAGTATATAATGTACTTAAGTATATAATTTACTTATGTATATAATGAACTTTAGTATATAATGTACTTAAGTAAATAATGTACTTTAGTATATAATATACTTAAGTAAATAATTAACATAAGTATATAATGTACTTAAGTATATAATGTATTTAAGTATATAATGAACTTAAGTATATAATGTACTTAAGTATATTATGATTTAAGTATATAATGTACTTAAGTATATAATGTAATTAAGTATATAATGTACTTAAGTATATAATGTACTTAAATAAATAATGAACTTAAGTAAATAATGTACTTAAGTATATAATGTACTTTAGTATATAATGTACTTAAGTATATAATGTACTTTAGTATATAATGCACTTAAGTATATAATGTACTTAAGTATATAATGTATTTAAGTATATAATGAACTTAAGTATATAATGTACTTAAGTATATAATGATTTAAGTATATAATGTACTTAAGTATATAATGTACTTAAGTAAATAATGAACTTAGGTATATAATGTTCTTATGTCTATAATGAACTTAAGTATATAATGTATTTAAGTATATAATGTACTTAAGTATAAAATTTACTTAAGTAAATAATGTACTTAAGTATATAATGTACTTATGTATATAATGAACTTAAGTATATAATGTACTTAAGTATATAATGTACTTTAGTATATAATGCACTTAAGTATATAATGTACTTAAGTATATAATGTATTTAAGTATATAATGAACTTAAGTATATAATGTACTTAAGTATATAATGATTTAAGTATATAATGTACTTAAGTATATAATGTACTTAAGTAAATAATGAACTTAGGTATATAATGTTCTTATGTCTATAATGAACTTAAGTATATAATGTATTTAAGTATATAATGTACTTAAGTATAAAATTTACTTAAGTATATAATGTACTTAAGTAAATAATTTACTTATGTATATAATGATTTAAGTATATAATGTACTTAAGTATATAATATACTTAAGTATATAATGTACTTAAGTATATAATGTACTTAAGTAAATAATTTACTTATGTATATAATGAACTTAAGTATATAATGTACTTAAGTAAATAATGTACTTTAGTATATAATGTACTTAAGTTTATAATATACTTAAGTAAATAATCAACATAAGTATATAATGTACTTAAGTAAATAATGTACTTAAGAATATAATGAACTTAAGTATATAATGTACCTTAGTATATAATGTACTTGAGTATATAATGTACTTAAGTATATAATGAACTTAAGTATATAATGTACTTTAGTATATAATGTACTTAAGTATATAATGATTTAAGAATTTAATGTACTTTAGTATATAATGTACTTAAGTAAATAATTAACATAAGTATATAATGTACTTAAGTATATAATGTATTTAAGTATATAATGAACTTAAGTATATAATGTACTTAAGTAAATAATGTATTTAAGTATATGATGAACTTAAGTATATAATGTACTTAAGTATATAATGTACTTAAGTATATAATTTACTTATGTATATAATGAACTTTAGTATATAATGTACTTAAGTAAATAATGTACTTTAGTATATAATGTACTTAAGTAAATAATTAACATAAGTATATAATGTACTTAAGTATATTATGTACTTAAGTAAATAATGAATTTAAGTAAATAATGTACTTAAGTATATAATGTACTTTAGTATATAATGAACTTAAGTAAATAATTTACTTATGTAATTTAATTATGATTTAAGTATATAATGTACTTAAGTATATAATGTACTTAAGTATATAATGTACTTAAGTAAATAATTTACTTATGTATATAATGAACTTAAGTATATAATGTACTTAAGTAAATAATGTACTTTAGTATATAATGTACTTAAGTATATAATATACTTAAGTAAATAATCAACATAAGTATATAATGTACTTAAGTAAATAATGTACTTAAGTATATAATGAACTTAAGTATATAATGTACCTTAGTATATAATGTACTTGAGTATATAATGTACTTAAGTATATAATGAACTTAAGTATATAATGTACTTTAGTATATAATGTACTTTAGTATATAATGATTTAAGAATTTAATGTACTTTAGTATATCATGTACTTAAGTATATAATGAACTTAAGTAAATAATTAACTTATGTATATAATGATTTAAGTATATAGTGTACTTAAGTAAATAATTTACTTTAGTATATAATGATTTACTTATGTATATAATGATTTAAGTATATAATTTACTTAAGTATATAATATACTTAAGTATATAATGTACTTAAGTATATAATGTACTTAAGTAAATAATTTACTTATGTATATAATGAACTTAAGTATATAATGTACTTAAGTAAATAATGTACTTTAGTATATAATGTACTTAAGTTTATAATATACTTAAGTAAATAATCAACATAAGTATATAATGTACTTAAGTAAATAATGTACTTAAGAATATAATGAACTTAAGTATATAATGTACCTTAGTATATAATGTACTTGAGTATATAATGTACTTAAGTATATAATGAACTTAAGTATATAATGTACTTTAGTATATAATGTACATTATATATAATGTACTTAAGTAAATAATTTACTTATGTATATAATGAACTTAAGTATATAGTGTACTTAAGTAAATAATGTACTTTAGTATATAATTTACTTAGGTATATAATGTTCTTATGTCTATAATGAACTTAAGTATATAATGTATTTAAGTATATAATGTACTTTAGTATATAATGTACTTAAGTTTATAATAAACTTAAGTATATAATGTACTTATGTATATAATGTACTTAAGTATATAATGTACTTAAGTATAAAATGTACTTAAGTAAATAATGTACTTAAGTAAATAATGTACATTAGTATATAATGTACTTAAGTAAATAATTAACATAAGTATATAATGTTCTTAAGTATATAAATTATTTAAGTATATAATGAACTTAAGTATATAATGTACTTAAGTATATAATGTACTTAAGTATATAATGTACTTAAGTATATAATTTACTTATGTATATAATGAACTTTAGTATATAATGTACTTAAGTAAATAATGTACTTTAGTATATAATGTACTTAAGTAAATAATTAACATAAGTATATAATGAACTTAAGTATATAATGTATTTAAGTATATAATGAACTTAAGTATATAATGTATTTAAGTATATAATGTACTTAAGTATATAATGTACTTAAGTAAATAATGAACTTAAGTAAATAATGTACTTAAGTATATAATGTACTTTAGTATATAATGAACTTAAGTATATAATGTACTTTAGTATATAATGTACTTAAGTATATAATGATTTAAGAATTTAATGTACTTTAGTATATAATGTACTTAAGTATATAATGTACTTAAGTAAATAATTTACTTATGTATATAATGATTTAAGTATATAATGTACTTAAGTATATAATATACTTAAGTATATAATGTACTTAAGTATATAATGTACTTAAGTAAATAATTTACTTATGTATATAATGAACTTAAGTATATAATGTACTTAAGTAAATAATGTACTTTAGTATATAATGTACTTAAGTTTATAATATACTTAAGTAAATAATCAACATAAGTATATAATGTACTTAAGTAAATAATGTACTTAAGAATATAATGAACTTAAGTATATAATGTACCTTAGTATATAATGTACTTGAGTATATAATGTACTTAAGTATATAATGAACTTAAGTATATAATGTACTTTAGTATATAATGTACTTAAGTATATAATGATTTAAGAATTTAATGTACTTTAGTATATAATGTACTTAAGTATATAATGTACTTAAGTACATAATTTACTTATGTATATAATGATTTAAGTATATAGTGTACTTAAGTAAATAATGTACTTTAGTATATAATTTACTTAAGTATATAATGTACTTAAGTATATAATTTACTTATGTATATAATGAACTTTAGTATATAATGTACTTAAGTAAATAATGTACTTTAGTATATAATGTACTTAAGTAAATAATTAACATAAGTATATAATGTACTTAAGTATATAATGTATTTAAGTATATAATGAACTTAAGTATATAATGTACTTAAGTAAATAATGTATTTAAGTATATGATGAACTTAAGTATATAATGTACTTAAGTATATAATGTACTTCAGTATATAATTTACTTATGTATATAATGAACTTTAGTATATAATGTACTTAAGTAAATAATGTACTTTAGTATATAATGTACTTAAGTAAATAATTAACATAAGTATATAATGTACTTAAGTATATTATGTACTTAAGTAAATAATGAATTTAAGTAAATAATGTACTTAAGTATATAATGTACTTTAGTATATAATGAACTTAAGTAAATAATTTACTTATGTAATTTAATTATGATTTAAGTATATAATGTACTTAAGTATATAATGTACTTAAGTATATAATGTACTTAAGTAAATAATTTACTTATGTATATAATGAACTTAAGTATATAATGTACTTAAGTAAATAATGTACTTTAGTATATAATGTACTTAAGTATATAATATACTTAAGTAAATAATCAACATAAGTATATAATGTACTTAAGTAAATAATGTACTTAAGTATATAATGAACTTAAGTATATAATGTACCTTAGTATATAATGTACTTGAGTATATAATGTACTTAATATATAATGAACTTAAGTATATAATGTACTTTAGTATATAATGTACTTTAGTATATAATGATTTAAGAATTTAATGTACTTTAATATATAATGTACTTAAGTATATAATGTACTTAAGTAAATAATTAACTTATGTATATAATGATTTAAGTATATAGTGTACTTAAGTAAATAATGTACTTTAGTATATAATTTACTTAAGTATATAATGTACTTAAGTATATAATTTACTTATGTATATAATGAACTTTAGTATATAATGTACTTAAGTAAATAATGTACTTTAGTATATAATATACTTAAGTAAATAATTAACATAAGTATATAATGTACTTAAGTATATAATGTATTTAAGTATATAATGAACTTAAGTATATAATGTACTTAAGTATATTATGATTTAAGTATATAATGTACTTAAGTATATAATGTAATTAAGTATATAATGTACTTAAGTATATAATGTACTTAAATAAATAATGAATTTAAGTAAATAATGTACTTAAGTATATAATGTACTTAAGTATATAATGAACTTAAGTAAATAATTTACTTATGTAATTTAATTATTATTTAAGTATATAATGTACTTAAGTATATAATGTACTTAAGTATATAATGTACTTAAGTAAATAATTTACTTATGTATATAATGAACTTAAGTATATAATGTACTTAAGTAAATAATGTACTTTAGTATATAATGTACTTAAGTATATAATATACTTAAGTAAATAATCAACATAAGTATATAATGTACTTAAGTAAATAATGTACTTAAGTATATAATGAACTTAAGTATATAATGTACCTTAGTATATAATGTACTTGAGTATATAATGTACTTAAGTATATAATGAACTTAAGTATATAATGTACTTTAGTATATAATGTACTTTAGTATATAATGATTTAAGAATTTCATGTACTTTAGTATATAATGTACTTAAGTATATAATGTACTTAAGTAAATAATTAACTTATGTATATAATGATTTAAGTATATAGTGTACTTAAGTAAATAATGTACTTTAGTATATAATTTACTTAAGTATATAATGTACTTAAGTATATAATTTACTTATGTATATAATGAACTTTAGTATATAATGTACTTAAGTAAATAATGTACTTTAGTATATAATATACTTAAGTAAATAATTAACATAAGTATATAATGTACTTAAGTATATAATGTATTTAAGTATATAATGAACTTAAGTATATAATGTACTTAAGTATATTATGATTTAAGTATATAATGTACTTAAGTATATAATGTAATTAAGTATATAATGTACTTAAGTATATAATGTACTTAAATAAATAATGAACTTAAGTAAATAATGTACTTAAGTATATAATGTACTTTAGTATATAATGTACTTAAGTATATAATGTACTTTAGTATATAATGCACTTAAGTATATAATGTACTTAAGTATATAATGTATTTAAGTATATAATGAACTTAAGTATATAATGTACTTAAGTATATAATGATTTAAGTATATAATGTACTTAAGTATATAATGTACTTAAGTAAATAATGAACTTAGGTATATAATGTTCTTATGTCTATAATGAACTTAAGTATATAATGTATTTAAGTATATAATGTACTTAAGTATAAAATTTACTTAAGTAAATAATGTACTTAAGTATATAATGTACTTATGTATATAATGAACTTAAGTATATAATGTACTTAAGTATATAATGTACTTTAGTATATAATGCACTTAAGTATATAATGTACTTAAGTATATAATGTATTTAAGTATATAATGAACTTAAGTATATAATGTACTTAAGTATATAATGATTTAAGTATATAATGTACTTAAGTATATAATGTACTTAAGTAAATAATGAACTTAGGTATATAATGTTCTTATGTCTATAATGAACTTAAGTATATAATGTATTTAAGTATATAATGTACTTAAGTATAAAATTTACTTAAGTATATAATGTACTTAAGTAAATAATTTACTTATGTATATAATGTACTTTAGTATATAATGTACTTAAGTATATAATGTACTTTAGTATATAATGCACTTAAGTATATAATGTACTTAAGTATATAATGTATTTAAGTATATAATGAACTTAAGTATATAATGTACTTAAGTAAATAATGTATTTAAGTATATGATGAACTTAAGTATATAATGTACTTAAGTATATAATGTACTTAAGTATATAATTTACTTATGTATATAATGAACTTTAGTATATAATGTACTTAAGTAAATAATGTACTTTAGTATATAATGTACTTAAGTAAATAATTAACATAAGTATATAATGTACTTAAGTATATTATGTACTTAAGTAAATAATGAATTTAAGTAAATAATGTACTTAAGTATATAATGTACTTTAGTATATAATGAACTTAAGTAAATAATTTACTTATGTAATTTAATTATGATTTAAGTATATAATGTACTTAAGTATATAATGTACTTAAGTATATAATGTACTTAAGTAAATAATTTACTTATGTATATAATGAACTTAAGTATATAATGTACTTAAGTAAATAATGTACTTTAGTATATAATGTACTTAAGTATATTATATACTTAAGTAAATAATCAACATAAGTATATAATGTACTTAAGTAAATAATGTACTTAAGTATATAATGAACTTAAGTATATAATGTACTTTAGTATATAATGTACTTGAGTATATAATGTACTTAAGTATATAATGAACTTAAGTATATAATGTACTTTAGTATATAATGTACTTTAGTATATAATGATTTAAGAATTTAATGTACTTTAGTATATCATGTACTTAAGTATATAATGAACTTAAGTAAATAATTAACTTATGTATATAATGATTTAAGTATATAGTGTACTTAAGTAAATAATTTACTTTAGTATATAATGATTTACTTATGTATATAATGATTTAAGTATATAATTTACTTAAGTATATAATATACTTAAGTATATAATGTACTTAAGTATATAATGTACTTAAGTAAATAATTTACTTATGTATATAATGAACTTAAGTATATAATGTACTTAAGTAAATAATGTACTTTAGTATATAATGTACTTAAGTTTATAATATACTTAAGTAAATAATCAACATAAGTATATAATGTACTTAAGTAAATAATGTACTTAAGAATATAATGAACTTAAGTATATAATGTACCTTAGTATATAATGTACTTGAGTATATAATGTACTTAAGTATATAATGAACTTAAGTATATAATGTACTTTAGTATATAATGTACTTAAGTATATAATATACTTAAGTAAATAATTAACATAAGTATATAATGTACTTAAGTATATAATGTATTTAAGTATATAATGAACTTAAGTATATAATGTACTTAAGTATATTATGATTTAAGTATATAATGTACTTAAGTATATAATGTAATTAAGTATATAATGTACTTAAGTATATAATGTACTTAAATAAATAATGAATTTAAGTAAATAATGTACTTAAGTATATAATGTACTTTAGTATATAATGAACTTAAGTAAATAATTTACTTATGTAATTTAATTATTATTTAAGTATATAATGTACTTAAGTATATAATGTACTTAAGTATATAATGTACTTAAGTAAATAATTTACTTATGTATATAATGAACTTAAGTATATAATGTACTTAAGTAAATAATGTACTTTAGTATATAATGTACTTAAGTATATAATATACTTAAGTAAATAATCAACATAAGTATATAATGTACTTAAGTAAATAATGTACTTAAGTATATAATGAACTTAAGTATATAATGTACCTTAGTATATAATGTACTTGAGTATATAATGTACTTAAGTATATAATGAACTTAAGTATATAATGTACTTTAGTATATAATGTACTTTAGTATATAATGATTTAAGAATTTCATGTACTTTAGTATATAATGTACTTAAGTATATAATGTACTTAAGTAAATAATTAACTTATGTATATAATGATTTAAGTATATAGTGTACTTAAGTAAATAATGTACTTTAGTATATAATTTACTTAAGTATATAATGTACTTAAGTATATAATTTACTTATGTATATAATGAACTTTAGTATATAATGTACTTAAGTAAATAATGTACTTTAGTATATAATATACTTAAGTAAATAATTAACATAAGTATATAATGTACTTAAGTATATAATGTATTTAAGTATATAATGAACTTAAGTATATAATGTACTTAAGTATATTATGATTTAAGTATATAATGTACTTAAGTATATAATGTAATTAAGTATATAATGTACTTAAGTATATAATGTACTTAAATAAATAATGAACTTAAGTAAATAATGTACTTAAGTATATAATGTACTTTAGTATATAATGTACTTAAGTATATAATGTACTTTAGTATATAATGCACTTAAGTATATAATGTACTTAAGTATATAATGTATTTAAGTATATAATGAACTTAAGTATATAATGTACTTAAGTATATAATGATTTAAGTATATAATGTACTTAAGTATATAATGTACTTAAGTAAATAATGAACTTAGGTATATAATGTTCTTATGTCTATAATGAACTTAAGTATATAATGTATTTAAGTATATAATGTACTTAAGTATAAAATTTACTTAAGTAAATAATGTACTTAAGTATATAATGTACTTATGTATATAATGAACTTAAGTATATAATGTACTTAAGTATATAATGTACTTTAGTATATAATGCACTTAAGTATATAATGTACTTAAGTATATAATGTATTTAAGTATATAATGAACTTAAGTATATAATGTACTTAAGTATATAATGATTTAAGTATATAATGTACTTAAGTATATAATGTACTTAAGTAAATAATGAACTTAGGTATATAATGTTCTTATGTCTATAATGAACTTAAGTATATAATGTATTTAAGTATATAATGTACTTAAGTATAAAATTTACTTAAGTATATAATGTACTTAAGTAAATAATTTACTTATGTATATAATGATTTAAGTATATAATGTACTTAAGTATATAATATACTTAAGTATATAATGTACTTAAGTATATAATGTACTTAAGTAAATAATTTACTTATGTATATAATGAACTTAAGTATATAATGTACTTAAGTAAATAATGTACTTTAGTATATAATGTACTTAAGTTTATAATATACTTAAGTAAATAATCAACATAAGTATATAATGTACTTAAGTAAATAATGTACTTAAGAATATAATGAACTTAAGTATATAATGTACCTTAGTATATAATGTACTTGAGTATATAATGTACTTAAGTATATAATGAACTTAAGTATATAATGTACTTTAGTATATAATGTACTTAAGTATATAATGATTTAAGAATTTAATGTACTTTAGTATATAATGTACTTAAGTAAATAATTAACATAAGTATATAATGTACTTAAGTATATAATGTATTTAAGTATATAATGAACTTAAGTATATAATGTACTTAAGTAAATAATGTATTTAAGTATATGATGAACTTAAGTATATAATGTACTTAAGTATATAATGTACTTAAGTATATAATTTACTTATGTATATAATGAACTTTAGTATATAATGTACTTAAGTAAATAATGTACTTTAGTATATAATGTACTTAAGTAAATAATTAACATAAGTATATAATGTACTTAAGTATATTATGTACTTAAGTAAATAATGAATTTAAGTAAATAATGTACTTAAGTATATAATGTACTTTAGTATATAATGAACTTAAGTAAATAATTTACTTATGTAATTTAATTATGATTTAAGTATATAATGTACTTAAGTATATAATGTACTTAAGTATATAATGTACTTAAGTAAATAATTTACTTATGTATATAATGAACTTAAGTATATAATGTACTTAAGTAAATAATGTACTTTAGTATATAATGTACTTAAGTATATAATATACTTAAGTAAATAATCAACATAAGTATATAATGTACTTAAGTAAATAATGTACTTAAGTATATAATGAACTTAAGTATATAATGTACCTTAGTATATAATGTACTTGAGTATATAATGTACTTAAGTATATAATGAACTTAAGTATATAATGTACTTTAGTATATAATGTACTTTAGTATATAATGATTTAAGAATTTAATGTACTTTAGTATATCATGTACTTAAGTATATAATGAACTTAAGTAAATAATTAACTTATGTATATAATGATTTAAGTATATAGTGTACTTAAGTAAATAATTTACTTTAGTATATAATGATTTACTTATGTATATAATGATTTAAGTATATAATTTACTTAAGTATATAATATACTTAAGTATATAATGTACTTAAGTATATAATGTACTTAAGTAAATAATTTACTTATGTATATAATGAACTTAAGTATATAATGTACTTAAGTAAATAATGTACTTTAGTATATAATGTACTTAAGTTTATAATATACTTAAGTAAATAATCAACATAAGTATATAATGTACTTAAGTAAATAATGTACTTAAGAATATAATGAACTTAAGTATATAATGTACCTTAGTATATAATGTACTTGAGTATATAATGTACTTAAGTATATAATGAACTTAAGTATATAATGTACTTTAGTATATAATGTACATTATATATAATGTACTTAAGTAAATAATTTACTTATGTATATAATGAACTTAAGTATATAGTGTACTTAAGTAAATAATGTACTTTAGTATATAATTTACTTAGGTATATAATGTTCTTATGTCTATAATGAACTTAAGTATATAATGTATTTAAGTATATAATGTACTTTAGTATATAATGTACTTAAGTTTATAATAAACTTAAGTATATAATGTACTTATGTATATAATGTACTTAAGTATATAATGTACTTAAGTATAAAATGTACTTAAGTAAATAATGTACTTAAGTAAATAATGTACATTAGTATATAATGTACTTAAGTAAATAATTAACATAAGTATATAATGTTCTTAAGTATATAAATTATTTAAGTATATAATGAACTTAAGTATATAATGTACTTAAGTATATAATGTACTTAAGTATATAATGTACTTAAGTATATAATTTACTTATGTATATAATGAACTTTAGTATATAATGTACTTAAGTAAATAATGTACTTTAGTATATAATGTACTTAAGTAAATAATTAACATAAGTATATAATGAACTTAAGTATATAATGTATTTAAGTATATAATGAACTTAAGTATATAATGTATTTAAGTATATAATGTACTTAAGTATATAATGTACTTAAGTAAATAATGAACTTAAGTAAATAATGTACTTAAGTATATAATGTACTTTAGTATATAATGAACTTAAGTATATAATGTACTTTAGTATATAATGTACTTAAGTATATAATGATTTAAGAATTTAATGTACTTTAGTATATAATGTACTTAAGTATATAATGTACTTAAGTAAATAATTTACTTATGTATATAATGATTTAAGTATATAATGTACTTAAGTATATAATATACTTAAGTATATAATGTACTTAAGTATATAATGTACTTAAGTAAATAATTTACTTATGTATATAATGAACTTAAGTATATAATGTACTTAAGTAAATAATGTACTTTAGTATATAATGTACTTAAGTTTATAATATACTTAAGTAAATAATCAACATAAGTATATAATGTACTTAAGTAAATAATGTACTTAAGAATATAATGAACTTAAGTATATAATGTACCTTAGTATATAATGTACTTGAGTATATAATGTACTTAAGTATATAATGAACTTAAGTATATAATGTACTTTAGTATATAATGTACTTAAGTATATAATGATTTAAGAATTTAATGTACTTTAGTATATAATGTACTTAAGTATATAATGTACTTAAGTACATAATTTACTTATGTATATAATGATTTAAGTATATAGTGTACTTAAGTAAATAATGTACTTTAGTATATAATTTACTTAAGTATATAATGTACTTAAGTATATAATTTACTTATGTATATAATGAACTTTAGTATATAATGTACTTAAGTAAATAATGTACTTTAGTATATAATGTACTTAAGTAAATAATTAACATAAGTATATAATGTACTTAAGTATATAATGTATTTAAGTATATAATGAACTTAAGTATATAATGTACTTAAGTAAATAATGTATTTAAGTATATGATGAACTTAAGTATATAATGTACTTAAGTATATAATGTACTTCAGTATATAATTTACTTATGTATATAATGAACTTTAGTATATAATGTACTTAAGTAAATAATGTACTTTAGTATATAATGTACTTAAGTAAATAATTAACATAAGTATATAATGTACTTAAGTATATTATGTACTTAAGTAAATAATGAATTTAAGTAAATAATGTACTTAAGTATATAATGTACTTTAGTATATAATGAACTTAAGTAAATAATTTACTTATGTAATTTAATTATGATTTAAGTATATAATGTACTTAAGTATATAATGTACTTAAGTATATAATGTACTTAAGTAAATAATTTACTTATGTATATAATGAACTTAAGTATATAATGTACTTAAGTAAATAATGTACTTTAGTATATAATGTACTTAAATATATAATATACTTAAGTAAATAATCAACATAAGTATATAATGTACTTAAGTAAATAATGTACTTAAGTATATAATGAACTTAAGTATATAATGTACCTTAGTATATAATGTACTTGAGTATATAATGTACTTAATATATAATGAACTTAAGTATATAATGTACTTTAGTATATAATGTACTTTAGTATATAATGATTTAAGAATTTAATGTACTTTAGTATATAATGTACTTAAGTATATAATGTACTTAAGTAAATAATTAACTTATGTATATAATGATTTAAGTATATAGTGTACTTAAGTAAATAATGTACTTTAGTATATAATTTACTTAAGTATATAATGTACTTAAGTATATAATTTACTTATGTATATAATGAACTTTAGTATATAATGTACTTAAGTAAATAATGTACTTTAGTATATAATATACTTAAGTAAATAATTAACATAAGTATATAATGTACTTAAGTATATAATGTATTTAAGTATATAATGAACTTAAGTATATAATGTACTTAAGTATATTATGATTTAAGTATATAATGTACTTAAGTATATAATGTAATTAAGTATATAATGTACTTAAGTATATAATGTACTTAAATAAATAATGAATTTAAGTAAATAATGTACTTAAGTATATAATGTACTTTAGTATATAATGAACTTAAGTAAATAATTTACTTATGTAATTTAATTATTATTTAAGTATATAATGTACTTAAGTATATAATGTACTTAAGTATATAATGTACTTAAGTAAATAATTTACTTATGTATATAATGAACTTAAGTATATAATGTACTTAAGTAAATAATGTACTTTAGTATATAATGTACTTAAGTATATAATATACTTAAGTAAATAATCAACATAAGTATATAATGTACTTAAGTAAATAATGTACTTAAGTATATAATGAACTTAAGTATATAATGTACCTTAGTATATAATGTACTTGAGTATATAATGTACTTAAGTATATAATGAACTTAAGTATATAATGTACTTTAGTATATAATGTACTTTAGTATATAATGATTTAAGAATTTCATGTACTTTAGTATATAATGTACTTAAGTATATAATGTACTTAAGTAAATAATTAACTTATGTATATAATGATTTAAGTATATAGTGTACTTAAGTAAATAATGTACTTTAGTATATAATTTACTTAAGTATATAATGTACTTAAGTATATAATTTACTTATGTATATAATGAACTTTAGTATATAATGTACTTAAGTAAATAATGTACTTTAGTATATAAAATACTTAAGTAAATAATTAACATAAGTATATAATGTACTTAAGTATATAATGTATTTAAGTATATAATGAACTTAAGTATATAATGTACTTAAGTATATTATGATTTAAGTATATAATGTACTTAAGTATATAATGTAATTAAGTATATAATGTACTTAAGTATATAATGTACTTAAATAAATAATGAACTTAAGTAAATAATGTACTTAAGTATATAATGTACTTTAGTATATAATGTACTTAAGTATATAATGTACTTTAGTATATAATGCACTTAAGTATATAATGTACTTAAGTATATAATGTATTTAAGTATATAATGAACTTAAGTATATAATGTACTTAAGTATATAATGATTGAAGTATATAATGTACTTAAGTATATAATGTACTTAAGTAAATAATGAACTTAGGTATATAATGTTCTTATGTCTATAATGAACTTAAGTATATAATGTATTTAAGTATATAATGTACTTAAGTATAAAATTTACTTAAGTAAATAATGTACTTAAGTATATAATGTACTTATGTATATAATGAACTTAAGTATGTAATGTACTTAAGTATATAATGTACTTTAGTATATAATGCACTTAAGTATATAATGTACTTAAGTATATAATGTATTTAAGTATATAATGAACTTAAGTATATAATGTACTTAAGTATATAATGATTTAAGTATATAATGTACTTAAGTATATAATGTACTTAAGTAAATAATGAACTTAGGTATATAATGTTCTTATGTCTATAATGAACTTAAGTATATAATGTATTTAAGTATATAATGTACTTAAGTATAAAATTTACTTAAGTATATAATGTACTTAAGTAAATAATTTACTTATGTATATAATGATTTAAGTATATAATGTACTTAAGTATATAATATACTTAAGTATATAATGTACTTAAGTATATAATGTACTTAAGTAAATAATTTACTTATGTATATAATGAACTTAAGTATATAATGAACTTAAGTAAATAATGTACTTTAGTATATAATGTACTTAAGTTTATAATATACTTAAGTAAATAATCAACATAAGTATATAATGTACTTAAGTAAATAATGTACTTAAGAATATAATGAACTTAAGTATATAATGTACCTTAGTATATAATGTACTTGAGTATATAATGTACTTAAGTATATAATGAACTTAAGTATATAATGTACTTTAGTATATAATGTACTTAAATATAATGATTTAAGAATTTAATGTACTTTAGTATATAATGTACTTAAGTAAATAATTAACATAAGTATATAATGTACTTAAGTATATAATGTATTTAAGTATATAATGAACTTAAGTATATAATGTACTTAAGTAAATAATGTATTTAAGTATATGATGAACTTAAGTATATAATGTACTTAAGTATATAATGTACTTAAGTATATAATTTACTTATGTATATAATGAACTTTAGTATATAATGTACTTAAGTAAATAATGTACTTTAGTATATAATGTACTTAAGTAAATAATTAACATAAGTATATAATGTACTTAAGTATATTATGTACTTAAGTAAATAATGAATTTAAGTAAATAATGTACTTAAGTATATAATGTACTTTAGTATATAATGAACTTAAGTAAATAATTTACTTATGTAATTTAATTATGATTTAAGTATATAATGTACTTAAGTATATAATGTACTTAAGTATATAATGTACTTAAGTAAATAATTTACTTATGTATATAATGAACTTAAGTATATAATGTACTTAAGTAAATAATGTACTTTAGTATATAATGTACTTAAGTATATAATATACTTAAGTAAATAATCAACATAAGTATATAATGTACTTAAGTAAATAATGTACTTAAGTATATAATGAACTTAAGTATATAATGTACCTTAGTATATAATGTACTTGAGTATATAATGTACTTAAGTATATAATGAACTTAAGTATATAATGTACTTTAGTATATAATGTACTTTAGTATATAATGATTTAAGAATTTAATGTACTTTAGTATATCATGTACTTAAGTATATAATGAACTTAAGTAAATAATTAACTTATGTATATAATGATTTAAGTATATAGTGTACTTAAGTAAATAATTTACTTTAGTATATAATGATTTACTTATGTATATAATGATTTAAGTATATAATTTACTTAAGTATATAATATACTTAAGTATATAATGTACTTAAGTATATAATGTACTTAAGTAAATAATTTACTTATGTATATAATGAACTTAAGTATATAATGTACTTAAGTAAATAATGTACTTTAGTATATAATGTACTTAAGTTTATAATATACTTAAGTAAATAATCAACATAAGTATATAATGTACTTAAGTAAATAATGTACTTAAGAATATAATGAACTTAAGTATATAATGTACCTTAGTATATAATGTACTTGAGTATATAATGTACTTAAGTATATAATGAACTTAAGTATATAATGTACTTAAGTATATAATGTACTTAAGTATATAATGATTTAAGAATTTAATGTACTTAAGTAAATAATTTACTTTAGTATATAATTTACTTAAGTATATAATGTACTTAAGTATATAATTTACTTATGTATATAATGAACTTTAGTATATAATGTACTTAAGTAAATAATGTACTTTAGTATATAATATACTTAAGTAAATAATTAACATAAGTATATAATGTATTTAAGTATATAATGAACTTAAGTATATAATGTACTTAAGTATATTATGATTTAAGTATATAATGTACTTAAGTATATAATGTAATTAAGTATATAATGTACTTAAGTATATAATGTACTTAAATAAATAATGAACTTAAGTAAATAATGTACTTAAGTATATAATGTACTTTAGTATATAATGTACTTAAGTATATAATGTACTTTAGTATATAATGCACTTAAGTATATAATGTACTTAAGTATATAATGTATTTAAGTATAAAATGAACTTAAGTATATAATGTACTTAAGTATATAATGATTTAAGTATATAATGTACTTAAGTATATAATGTACTTAAGTAAATAATGAACTTAGGTATATAATGTTCTTATGTCTATAATGAACTTAAGTATATAATGTATTTAAGTATATAATGTACTTAAGTATAAAATTTACTTAAGTAAATAATGTACTTAAGTATATAATGTACTTATGTATATAATGAACTTAAGTATATAATGTACTTAAGTATATAATGTATGTAAGTATATAATGTACTTAAGTATATAATAAACTTAAGTATATAATGTACTTATGTATATAATGTACTTAAGTATATAATGTACTTAAGTTTAAAATTTACTTAAGTAAATAATGTACTTAAGTATATAATGTACTTAAGTATATAATGTACTTATGTATATAATGAACTTAAGTATATAATGTACTTAAGTATATAATGTACTTAAGTATAAAATGTACTTAAGTATATAATGTACTTATGTATATAATGAACTTAAGTATATAATGTACTTAGGTAAATAATGTACTTTAGTATATAATGTACTTGATTATATAATTTACTTATGTATATAATGAACTTAAGTATATAGTGTACTTAAGTAAATAATGTACTTAAGTAAATAATGTACTTTAGTATATAATGTACTTAAGTATATAATGTACTTATGTATATAATGAACTTAAGTATATAATGTACTTAGGTAAATAATGTACTTTAGTATATAATGTACTTGATTATATAATTTACTTATGTATATAATGAACTTAAGTATATAGTGTACTTAAGTAAATAATGTACTTAAGTAAATAATGTACTTTAGTATATAATGTACTTGAGTATATAATGTACATAAGTAAATAATGTACTTAAGTATCTAATTTACTTATGTATATAATGAACTTAAGTATATAATGTACTTAAGTAAATAATGTACTTTAGTATATAATGTACTTAAGTATATAATATACTTAAGTAAATAATCAACATAAGTATATAATGTACTTAAGTATATAATGTATTTAAGTATATAATGTACTTAAGTATATAATGATTTAAGAATTTAATGTACTTTAGTATATAATGTACTTAAGTATATAATGTACTTAAGTAAATAATTTACTTATGTATATAATGAACTTAAGTATATAATGTACTTAAGTATATAATGTACTTAAGTATATAATGTACTTAAGTATAAAATGTACTTAAGTATATAATGTACTTATGTATATAATGAACTTAAGTATATAATGTACTTAAGTAAATAATGTACTTTAGTATATAATGTACTTAAGTATATAATATACTTAAGTAAATAATCAACATAAGTATATAATGTACTTAAGTATATAATGTATTTAAGTATATAATGTACTTAAGTATATAATGATTTAAGAATTTAATGTACTTTAGTATATAATGTACTTAAGTATATAATGTACTTAAGTAAATAATTTACTTATGTATATAATGAACTTAAGTATATAATGTACTTAAGTATATAATGTACTTAAGTATATAATGTACTTAAGTATAAAATGTACTTGATTATATAATTTACTTATGTATATAATGAACTTAAGTATATAGTGTACTTAAGTAAATAATGTACTTAAGTAAATAATGTACTTTAGTATATAATGTACTTAAGTATATAATGTACTTATGTATATAATGAACTTAAGTATATAATGTACTTAGGTAAATAATGTACTTTAGTATATAATGTACTTGATTATATAATTTACTTATGTATATAATGAACTTAAGTATATAGTGTACTTAAGTAAATAATGTACTTAAGTAAATAATGTACTTTAGTATATAATGTACTTAAGTATATAATGTACATAAGTAAATAATGTACTTAAGTATCTAATTTACTTATGTATATAATGAACTTAAGTATATAATGTACTTAAGTAAATAATGTACTTTAGTATATAATGTACTTAAGTATATAATATACTTAAGTAAATAATCAACATAAGTATATAATGTACTTAAGTATATAATGTATTTAAGTATATAATGTACTGAAGTATATAATGATTTAAGAATTTAATGTACTTTAGTATATAATGTATTTAAGTATATAATGAACTTAAGTATATAATCTGCTTAAGTAATTAATGAACTTAAGTATATAATGTACTTAAGTATATAATGTACTTTAGTATATAATGTACTAACGTATCTAATGTACTTAAGTAAATAATGAACTCAAGTAAATAATGAACTTAAGTATATAATGTACTTAAGTAAATAATGAACTTAAGGATATAATGTATTTAAGTATATAATGTACTTAAGTATATAATGTACTTAAGTATATAATAAACTTAAGTATATAATGTACTTAAGTATATAATGTACTTAAGTATATAATGTACTTAAGTAAATAATTTTCTTATGTATATAATGAACTTTAGTATATAATGTACTTTAGTATTCAATGTACTTAAGTATTTAATAAACTTAAGTATATAATGTACTTAAGTATATAATGTACTTAAGTTTATAATGTTCTTAAGTAAATAATGTACTTAAGTATATAATGTACTAAAGTAAATAATGAACGTAAGTATATAATGTAATTATGTATATAATGTACTAAAGTATAATGTTCTTAAGTACATAATAAACTTAAGTATATAATGTACTTAAGTATATAATTTACTTAGGTATATAATGTACTTAAGTTTATAATATATATAAGTAAAAATTTTACATTAGTATATAAGGTACTTAAGTATATAATGTACTTAAGTAAATAATGTATTTAAGTATATAATGTATTTAAGTAAATAATTTACATTAGTATATAATGTATTTAAGTATATAATGAACTTATGTATATAATGAACTTAGGTATATAATGTACTTAAGTAAATTATGTACTTAAGTATATAATGTACTTAAGTATATAAATACTTTAGCATATAATGTACTTAAGTATATAAATATGTACTTTATCAAATAATGTATTCAATTAAATGATGTACTTAAGTAAATATTGCACTTAAGTATATAATGAACGTAAGTATGTAATGTACTAAAGTATATAATGTACTTAAGTAAATAATGTACGTAATTATATAATGTACTTAAGTATATGATATAGGTAAGTATATAATGTACTTAAGTAAATAATGTACTTAAGTATATAATATACTTAAGTATATAATGTTTTTCAGTAAATAATCTATTTAAGTATATAATGTACATAAGTAAATAATGTACTTAAGTATATAATGTACTTAAGTATAAAATAAACTTAAGTATATAATGTACTTAGGTATATTATGTACTTAGGTATATAATGTACTTAAGTATATAATGTACGTAAGTATATTATGTGCTTAAGTATATAATGTACGTAAGTATATAATGTACTTAGATATATAATGTATTTGAGTATATAATATAATTAATTATATAATGTATTTAAGTATATAATGTACGTAAGTAAATAATATACTTAAGTATATAATGTACTTAATCAAATAATGTATTCAATTAAATGATGTACTTAAGTAAATATTGCACTTAAGTATATAATGAACGTACGTATGTAATGTACTAAAGTATATAATGTACTTAAGTAAATAATGTACGTAAGTATATAAAGTACTACAGTAAATAATGTAAATAATGTTTTTTAGTAAATAATCTATTTAAGTATATAATGTACATAAGTAAATAATGTACTTAAGTATATAATGTACTTAAGTATAAAATAAACTTAAGTATATAATGTACGTTAGTATATAATGTACATAAATATATAATGTACTTAAGTATATAATGTACTTAGGTATATTATGTACTTAGGTATATAATGTACTTAAGTATATAATGTACTTAAGTATATAATGTACTTAAGTATATAATGTACGTAAGTATATAATGTACGTAAGTATAAAATGTACTTAAGTATATAATGTACGTAAGTAAATAATGAACTTAAGTATAGCTTGAACTAAAGTATATAATGTATCTAAGTATATAATGTACTAAAGTATATAATGTACTTAAGTATATAATTATAATATACTTAAATTCAATCTATATTTATGTACATTATATACTAACGTACATTATATACTTAAGTACATTATATACTTAAGAACATTATTTACTGAAATACATTATATACTGAAATACATAATATACTTACCTTCATTATATACTTAAGTAAATTATATACTTAAGTACATTATTTACTTAGATACATTATATACTTAAGTTCAAGCTATACTTAAGTTCATCATTTACTTATGTACATTATATACTTAAATACATTATATACTTACGTACATTATATATTTACGTACATTATACACCTAAGTACATTATATACTTACGTACATTATATACTTACAAGTACATTATTATTTGAGTACATTATTAACCCCAATACATTATATACTTAAGTACATTAGTTACTTAAGTACATTATATACTTAAATACATTATATACTTAAGTTCAAGCTATACTTAAGTTCATTATTTACTTATGTACATTATATACTTAAATACATTATATACTTACGTACATTTTATACTTACGTACAAAATATTCTTAAGTACATTATATACTTACGTACATTATATACTTAGTGCTTATATACTTAGATACATTTTATACTTAAGAACATTATTTACTTATGTACATTATATACTTACCTTCATTATATGCTTAAGTACATTATATACTTAACTATTTTATATACCTATGTATATTATATACTGATGTACATTATATACTTAATACATTATATACTTAAGTACATTATATACTTAACTACTTATGTATTTAAGTATATAATGTACGTTAGTCAAATTCAAATTCAAATTCAAATTCAAAATTCATTTATTTCAAGTAGGCCTAATATAAGCACTTTTGAAACGTCAAGTCTGTCTGTTTGTAGTGATTCTACCACCGGTTCGGAAGGCAGATTCTACCGAGAAGAAGCCGGCAAGAAACTCAGCAGTTGCTCTTTTCCAACATCAACAATTTACATTTTGTATTTTAACATTCATTTTTCAATCTTGTGAGAGCTGAAAGCGGAGCCGGATGATTGATTGATGCTTGGAAATTTTTTAATGACAAGGTTTTGTCATTAAAAAATTCATCAATTGTATAGTAACCTCGCTTTAATAAATGTGTTTTAACAAATTCTTTAAACTTGTGCATTGGCAGGTCCAAAATCACCTTAGGAATCATATTATAAAAGCGTATACTCAATCCCACAAATGATCCCTGTACCTTACGCAGACGATATGCAGATGACACTAATTTATGACCATTTCTTGTAAGTCGACTGTTTATGTCCACTTTTTGTGTATAAAGACTAATATGTTGTCTTACAAATACTACATTACACATATATTGTACATTTTATAATAGTATAAAATGTACTGAAGTATATAATGTATTTAAGTATATTATGTATGTTAGTAAATAATTTATTTAAGTATGATATAATGTACATAAGTAAATAATGTACTTAAGTATAAAATGTACTAAAGTATATAATGTACTTAAGTATAAAATGTACTTAAGTATAAAATGTACTTAAGTATATAATGTACTTAAGTATATAATGTACATAAGTAAAGAATGTTCCTAAGTATATAATGTATTTAAGTATATAATTTTCTTAAATAAATAATGAACTTAAGTATATAATTCACTAAGTATATAATATACTTAAGTATATAATGAACGTAAGAATATAATGTACTTCAGTTTATAATGTACGTAAGTAAATAATATACTTAAGTATATAATGTACTAAAGTATATAATATACTTAAGTAAATAATGTACTTAAGTATATTATATACTTAAGTACATTTTATACTTAAGTACATTATATACTTTAGTACATTTTATACTTAAGTACATTATTTACTTATGTACATTATATCATACTTAAATAAATTATTTACTAACATACATAATATGTACTTAATCAAATAATGTATTCAATTAAATGATGTACTTAAGTAAATATTGCACTTAAGTATATAATAAACGTAAGTATATAATGTACTAAAGTATATAATGTACTTAAGTAAATAATGTACTTTAGTATATAATGCACTTAGTATATAATGTATTGGGGTTAATAATGTACTTAAGTATATAATGTATTTGGGTATATAATGTTCAAAAGTAAATAATGTATTTAAGTATATAATGTACGTTAGAATATAATGTATTGAAGTATATAATGTACATAAGTAAATAATGTACTTAAGTATATAATGCACTTAGTATATAATGTACTTAAGCATATAATGTACTAAAGTATATAATGTACTTAAGTATAAAATGTACTTTAGTATATAATGTACTTAAGTATATAATGTACGTTAGTATATAATGTACATAAGTATATAATGTTCTTAAGTATATAATGCACTTAGTATAAAATGTACTTAAATAAATAATGTTCTTCAGTATAAAATGCACGAAGTATATAATATACTTAAGTATATAATGAAGGTAAGTATATAATGTTCGTAAGTATATATTGTATTTCAGTAAATAATGTATTTAAGTATATAATGTACATAAATAAAGAATGTTCTTAAGTATATAATGTATCTAAGTATATAATGTTTTTAAATAAATAATGAACTTAAGTATATAATGCACTAAGTATAAAATTAACGTAAGTATATAATGTACTTAAGTATATAATGTATTTAAGTATATAATGTACGTAAGTAAATAATATACTTAAGTATATAATGTACTTATGTAAATAATGTACTTAAGTATAAAATTAACTTAGTATATAATATACTTCAGTATAAAATGTACTTATACTTAAGAATTTAATGAACTTAAGTATATAATGTATCTAAGTATATAATATGCTTAAGTATATAATGTACGTAAGTATATAATGTTTGTAAGTATATTATGCAATTAGTATATAATATACTAAAGTATATATTGTACTTAAGTATATAATGAACTTAAGTATATAATGTACTTTAGTATATAATTAACGTAAGTATAAAATGTACTTAAGTATATAATGTATTGGGGTGAATAATGTACTTAAGTATATAATCAACGTTAGTATATTATGTATTTGAGTATATAATGTACTTAAGCATATAATGTATTCAAGTATATAATGTACGTAAGTAAATAATATACTTAAGTATATAATGTACGTAAGTATAAAATGTACGTAAGTATATAATTTATTTTAGTATATAATGTACTTAAGTATATAATGTACGTAATTATATAATGCAATTAGTATATAATATACTTAAGTATTTTATGTACTTAAGTATATAATATACTTAAGTATATTATGTACTTAAGTATATAATGAAGGTAAGTATATAATGTACGAAAGTATATAATGTACTTAAGTACATAATGAAGGTAAGTATATAATTTACGTAAGTATATAATGTACTTCAGTATATAATGTACGTAAGTATATAATGTATTTAAGTATATAATGTACGTAAGTAAATAATGAACTTAAGTATAGCTTGAACTTAAGTATATAATGTATCTAAGTATAAAATGTACTTAAGTAAATAATGTACTTAAATAAATAATGTACATAAGCAAATAATGTTCTTAAGTATATAATGTATCTAAGTATATAAGCACTAAGTATATAATATACTTAAGTATATAATGTACTTAAGTATATAATGAAGGTAAGTATATAATGAAGGTAAGTATATAATGTACGTAAGTATATAATGTACGTAAGTAAATAATGTATTTAAGTATATAATGTACATAAGTAAATAATGAACTTAAGTATATTTTGTATCTAAGTATATAATGTTCTTAAGTTAATAATGTACTTAAGTATATAATGTACGTTATTATATAATGTACATAACTATATAATGTACTTAAGTATATAATGTACTTATGTTTATAATGTTCTTAAGTATATAATGTATCTAAGTATATAAGCACTAAGTTTATAATATACTTAAGTATATAATATACTTAAGTATATAATGAGGGTAAGTATATAATGTACGTAAGTATATAATGTACTTTAGTATATAATGTACGTAAGTATACAATGTACGTAAGTATATAATGTATTTAAGTATATAATGTACATTAGTAAATAATGAACTTAAGTATATAATGTATCTAAGTATATAATGTACATAAGAATATAATGTACTAAAGTATATAATGTACTTAAGTATATAATGTACATAAGAAAAGAACGTTCTTAAGAATATAATGTATTAAAGTATATAATGCACGAAGTATATAATATACTTAAGTATATAATGTACTTAAGTATATAATGAAGGTAAGTTTATAATGTACGTAAGTATATAATGTTCTTTAGTATATAATGAAGGTAAGTATATAATGTACTTAAGTAAATAATGTTCTTAAGTGTATAATGAAGGTAAGTATATAATGTACTTAAGTATAAAATGTACTTTAGTATATTATGTACTTAAGTATATAATGTACGTTAGTATATAATGTACATAAGAATATAATGTTCTTAAGTATATAATGTACTTAAGTATATAATGTTCTTAAGTATATAATGTACATAAGAATATAATGAACGCAAGTATATAATAAACTTAAGTATATAATGTACATAAGTAAAGAATGTTCTTAAGAATATAATGTATCTAAGTATATAATGTACGTAAGTATATAATATACTTAATTATATAATATACATAAGTAATCGAAAACGAAAACGTACTCGTATACGTTACCTAAAACGAAAACGACATCGAATACGTAAAATAAAAACAAAACGTCATCGAATACGAAAACGAAAACGTCATTGAATACGAAAACGAAAACGTAATCGTATATTTAAACGAAAACGTCTTCGTATACGTAAACGAATACGAAAACGTCATCGAGTACGAAAACGAAAACGTCATTGTATAAGTAAACGAAAACATAAACATCATCGTATACGTAAACAAAAACGAAAACGTCATCGTATACGTAAAAGAAAACGAAAACGACATCGAATACGAAAATGAAAACGTAATCGTTTACGTAAAAAAAAACGAAAACGTTATCGTATTCGTAAAAAAAAACGAAAACGCTATCGTATTCGTAAAATAAAAACGAAAACGTCATCGTATACGTAAACGAAAACGTTATCGTATACGTAAACGAATACGAAAACGTCATGGAATACGAAAACGAAAACGACATCGAATACGAAAACGAAAACGTAATCGTATATGAAAACGAAAACGTCATCGTATACGTAAACGAATACGAAAACGAATACGAATACGAAAACGACATCGAATACGAAAACGAAAACGTCATCGTATACATAAACTAAAACGAAAACGAAAACGTTATCGTGTACGTATTCGTAAAATAAAAACAAATACGACATCGAATACGTAAACGAAAACGAAAACGACATCGAATACGAAAACGAAAACGTATTCGTATACGTAAACGAAAACGTTATCGTATTCGTAAAATAAAAACAAAAACGACATCGAATACGTAAACGAATACGAAAATGTCATCGTATACGTAAACGAATACGAAAACGAATACAAAAACGAATACGAAAACGAATACGAATACGAATACGAAAACGAATACGAAAACGAATACGAAAACGAATACGAATACGAATACGAAAACGAAAACGTTATCGTGTACGAAAACAAAAACGTCATTGTATACGAAAACGAAAACGTACTCGTATACGTAAACTAAAACGAAAATGACATCGAATACGTAAAATAAAAACAAAACGTCATCGTATACGTAAACAAAAACGAAAACGACATCGAATACGAAAATGCAAACGTCATCGTATACGTAATCAAAAACGAAAACGTCATCGTATACGTAAACGAAAACGAAAACGACATCGAATACGAAAACGAAAACGCATTCGTATACGTTAACGAAAACGTTATCGTATTCGTAAAATAAAAACAAAAACGTCATCGTATACGTAAACGAATAAGAAAACGTCATCGAATACGAAAACGAAAACGTCATCGTATATGTAAACGAAAACGTCATTGTAAACGTAAACGAATACGAAAACGAAAACGTCATCTTATACGTGAAATAAAAACGAAAACGTCATCGTACACGTGAAATAAAAACGAAAACGTCATCGTATACGTAAACGAAAACGAAAACGAAAACGTTATCTTATTCGTAAAATAAAAACGAAAACGACATCGTATACGTAAACAAAAAGGAAAACGACATCGAATACGTAAACAAATGTACTTAAGTATATAATGTACGTAAGTATATAATGAACTTAAGTATAACTTGAACTTAAGTATATAATGTACTTAGGTATATATAATGTACTAAAGTATATAATGTACTTAAGTATATAATGTACTTAAGTACATTATTTTCGTATTCGTTTACGTATACGATGACGTTTTCGTTTAAATATTATACGATAACGTTTTCGTTTTCGTATTCAATGACGTTTTCGTTTTCGTATTCGATGACGTTTTCGTATTCGTTTACGTATACGATGACGTTTTCGTATTCGTTTACGTATAAGATGACTTTTTTGTTTTTATTTTACGAATACAATAACGTTTTCGTTTACATATACGAATACGTTTTCGTTTTCGTATTCGATGTCGTTTTCGTTTTCGTTTACGTATACGATGACGTTTTCGTTTTCGTACACGATGACATTTTCGTTTTCGTACACGATAACGTTTTCGTTTTCGTTTTCGTTTATGTATACGATGACGTTTTCATTTTCGTATTCGATGTCGTTTTCGTATTCGTATTCGTTTTCGTATTCGTTTACGTATACAATGACGTTTTCGTTTACATATACGATTACGTTTTCGTTTTCGTATTCGATGTCGTTTTCGTTTTCGTATTCCATGACGTTTTCGTATTCGTTTACGTATACGATAACGTTTTCGTTTACGAATACGATGACGTTTTCGTTTTTATTTTATGAATACGATAGCGTTTTCGTTTTTTTTTACGAATACGATAACGTTTTCGTTTTTTTTTACGTAAACGATTACGTTTTCATTTTCGTATTCGATGTCGTTTTCGTTTTCTTTTACGTATACGATGACGTTTTCGTTTTTGTTTACGTATACGATGATGTTTTGGTTTTCGTTTACTTATACAATGTCGTTTTCGTTTTCGTATTCGATGACGTTTTCGTCTTCGTTTACGTATACGAAATCGTTTTCGTTTTCGTATATGTAAATGATTACGTATACGATGACGTTTATCGATTTCGTATACGATTAACTTTTTCGGTTTGGTTTTCGGTTACGTTTTGTTTTCTTTTTACGTATACGATGTCGTTTTCGTTTTTGTTTACGTATACGATGACGTTTTCATTTTCGTATTCGATGTCGTTTTCGTTTTTATTTCACGTATACGATGACGTTTTAATTTACATATACGATGACGTTTTAGTTTTCGTTTTCGTTTTCGTTTTCGTTTACATATACGATGACATTTTCGTTTTCGTTTACAAATACTATGACGTTTTCGTTTTTGTATTCGATGACGTTTGGTTTTTATTTTACTTATTCGATGTCCTTTTCGTTTTTCCTTACATTATATACTTAGATACATTATATACTTAAATACATTATTTACTGAAATACATTATATACTTAAGTTTATTATATACTTGCGTTCATTATATTCTTATGTACATTATATACTTAAGTACATTATATACTTTAGTACATTATATACTTAAGAACATTATATACTTATGTACATTATATACTAACGTACATTATATACTCACGTACATTATATACTTAAGTACATTATATACTAAAGTACATTTTATACTTAAGTACATTATATACTTAAATAGATTATTTACTGAAATACATTATATACTTACTATAATGTATCTAAGTATATAATGTTCTTAAATAAATAATGAACTTAAGTATATAATGCACTTAGTATATTAATGTATTTAAGTATATACTGTACAAAAGTAAATAATAAACTTAAGTATATAATGTACTTAAGTATATAATGAAGGTAAGTATATAGTATATTATATTATTAACCCCAATACATTATATACTTACGTAGGTAATATACTTAAGTACATTATATACTTAAGTACATTATATACTTAAGTACATTATATACTTAAGTACATTATATACTTAAGTACATTATATACTAAGTGCATTATATACTAAAGTACATTATTTACTTAAGTACATTATATACTTTAGTACATTATATACTTCGTGCATTATATACTGAAATACATTATATTCTTAAGAACATTCTTTTCTTTTGTACATTATATACTTAAGTACATTATATACTTAGTGCATTATATACTTAAGAACAATATATACTTATGTACATTATATACTAACGTACATTATATACTTAAGTACATTATATACTAAAGTACATTTTATACTTAAGTACATTATTTACTTTAGTAAATTATATACTTAAGTACATTATATACTGAAGTACATTATATACTTACGTTCATTATATACTTTAGTACATTATATACTTAAGTACATTATATACTAAGTGCATTATATACTTAAGTACATTATTTACTTATGTTCATTATATACTTCAATACATTATATTCTAACGTACATTATATACTTAAGTACATTATATATTTAAGTACATTCTTTACTTATGTACAAATAATGTATTCAATTAAATGATGTACTTAAGAAAATATTGCACTTAAGTATATAATAAACGTAAGTATATAATGTACTAAAGTATATAATGTACTTAAGTAAATAATGTACTTAAGTATAGAATGTACTTTAGTATATAATGTGCTTAAGTATATAATGTACATAAGTATATAATGTTCTTAAGTATATAATGTACTTAAGTATATAATGTACTTAAGTATATAATTTACATAAGAATATAATGAACGCAAGTATATAATATACTTAAGTATATAATGTATTTCAGTAAATAATGTATTTAAGTATATAATTTTTTTGTTCATTTTTTGTAAACAAGACACGGGAATGTCATAATGATTGTACATTGAAAGTTACAATTAATATTAGCTAGAATAATTACATGGAAATTTAACGACAGTGAATTGAACGCTCATATTAACTAAGAAATTATGTTGTGTGTTACTTTAGATAATTAAAAAAAAAATATTCCGATACGATCATTTTTTCGACCAATTTTGATGCCACATACCATACACGGACGTCCAGAAAAGATTATGTTTAATGTTATTATTTACTATGTTAAACAAAAAATTTGTTATTGAAATGTATTTTATGTTCCTGACAAATTATTTGACTTGATATTAGTGTACTCAAATTAACCTGTAAGTGCAATATTAATAACAAAAAATCAATTTCAGTTTCGAGAAAACTGCTTTTTTTGAAATGTCAAGAGTAGAGCACAACCTCAACGCTTCGCTTATGAGGCGTGCAATACATTATATACTTAAGTACATTATATACTTACGTATATCATATACTTAGTGCATTATATAGTTAAGTTCATTATTTATTTAAGCATATTATATACTTAGATACATTATATACTTAAGAACATTCTTTACTTATGTACATTATATACTTAAATACATTATTTACTGAAATACATTATATACTTAAGTATATTATATACTTACGTACATTATATACTTAAGTATATTATATACTTCGTGCATTATATACTGAAGAACATTATTTGTTTAAGTACATTATATACTTAAGTACATTATATACTTAAGTACATTATATACTAAGTGCATTATATACTTAAGTACATTATATACTTAAGTACATTATATACTTATGTACATTATGTACTTTAGTACATTGTATACTTAAGTACATTATTTACTTATGTGCATTATATACTTCAATAGATTATTTACTGAAATACATTATATACTTAAGTACATTATATACTTAAGTATATTATATACTTAGTGCATTATATACTTAAGTTTCTTATTTATTTAAGAACATTATATACTTAGTGCGTTATATACTTAAGTACATTATATACCTAAGTACATTATATAGTTACCTTCATTATATACTAACGTACATTATATACTTACGTACATTATATACTTAAGTACATTATATACTAAAGTACATTATATACTTACGTACATTATTTTCTTACGTATAATATATACTTAAGTACATTATATACTTACGTTCATTATATACTTAAGTACATTATTTACTTAAGTAGATTATATACTTAAGTACATTATTTACTGAAATATATTATTTACTTATTTGATAAAGTACATTATTTACTTATGTACATTATATTCTTAAATACATTATATACTTACATACATTATATACTTACGTACATTATATACTTACGTACATTATATACTTACGTACATTATATACTTAAGTACATTATATAATTAAGTGCATTATTTACTGAAACGAAGTGGAGGAAATACACACAGACACTCCAGGGGGCAATTAGGACGGCCAAGGATTTAGCGAAGACGGAGATGTTGTCTAGCCTGAATGCTGATACTTGGTGTAGGCCATATAAAATGGTAAGACAAAAATTACATCCTAGGGTACCAGCACTAACTGAATGCCTTCAGCCCGAGCAGCTGGAATTGGTGGTGAAAACTTTGTTTCCGAGTAGGGTTGGGATAGAACCACCACTTATGGCCTCACTCACCAGTGAAAACGATGAATCCAATACAGGTATGCCTGATATCACCGAGGGAGAGCTGTGAGCGGCGGTTATCCGCTTACGCGCCAAAAAGTCTGCACCTGGCCCTGACGGTATACCTGGTCTCGCCTGGGTTTTGGCCCTAGGACCACTGGAGCCTTGGGTGAGGGCGTTATTCATTGCTTGTCTTAGGCAAGGTAATTTTCCGCGCAGTTGGAAGGCAGGAAAACTTGTCTTGCTACGGAAGGAGGGACGGCCGGCTGACTTATCGTCAGCGTACCGGCCAATCGTTCTGCTAGATGAAGTCAGCAAACTCTTTGAACGGGTTATTTCAGCTCGCATCATCAAGCAACTAGAGCAGGTTGGACCTGATCTCAGTGAGTACCAGTTTGGTTTCCGACGGGGTAGATCCACCATCGACGCTATTGATCGGGTGCGAACTCTGGTGGATGTCGCAGTTTCCCAGGGCGAGGTTGTCTTGGCGGTCTCACTCGACATCGCTAATGCCTTTAACACTCTACCCTGGGGCTGCATTAAGGAAGCGTTCAGGTACCATGTGATGCCAGGATACCTACAGCGAATCGTGGAAGCCTACCTTTCAAACAGAGCCGTTTGCTATCCAGCTAGCGGCCGGTTGGTGCAGAAAAACATGTCGTGCGGTGTTCCACAGGGATCGGTCCTTGGACCGCTTCTGTGAAACATTGGGTACGACTGGGTGTTGCGCGGAGTTAACCTGCAAGGTGTTGAAGTGTTACTGCTCGCGGCAAAAATTTTAGGGAGGCGCGGGTGCTGCCAACTGCTGGAGTCGCTCAAGTACGGATTCGGCGGCTAGGTCTGGAGGTTGCTCTTAATAAATCCGAGGCTCTGTGTTTTCACGGGCCAAGGAAAGCACCTCCAGCTGGCTCGGATCTCGTGGTGGGAGGTGTTTCCATCGCTGTAGAGTCGACGATGTAGTACCTGGGACTCGTCCTCGACAGTCGATGGAAGTTCGATAAGCACTTCCAGTGCTTTGCCCCTAAGGTAATAAGAGCCGCTGGGGCGCTATGCCGACTTCTCCCTAATACGAGTGGGCCAAACGCTGGCTGTGGCCACCTTTATACAGGGGTAGTGCGGTCAATGGCCTTGTATGGGGCGCCCATCTGGGTAGACTCCCTGACTGCCCGTAATCGAGCTCTACTGCGGAGGCCGCAGCAGGTTATGGCAGCTAGGGAAGCGAGAGCGTATAGCACCATCTCCTGCGAGGCAGCCTGCGCAATGGCCGGGATACCTCCATGGGACCTAGATGCTGAAGTTCTGGCATACGTATACCAGCGTAGAGTAGCTGTCCGGATACGAGGGGAGCACCCTTCATTAGAAAGGATCGCAATGTGGCGGCGAACAGCACAGGCAGAGCTATTCCGCCAGTGGCAAGGAAGGCTTGAGACACCCAGCGCGGGCCAACGAACTTTTGAGGCCATCAGGCCTGTCCTCCAGCAGTGGGTGAAAAGGAAGCACGGAACACTCACTTTCCATCTAGCACAGGTCCTTTCAGGGCACGGTTGCTTCGGAAGGTACTTGTTCAAGGTGGCTGGTAGAGAGCCTACTGAGGTGTGTCATGAGTGCGGCTGTGCCACAGATACAGCACAGCATACATTAGCTGACTGCCCCAAATGGGCGGAGTCACGCAAGGCACTCGTAGCTACGAGCCGTGGTTAGGGCCATGGTAGGAAGTGACAGGTCGTGGGAAGCAGTGGTCTCCTTCTGTGAGGATGTGATGGTGCAGAAGGAGTTGGCCGAGCGGTTGAGAGAGGACATAGACTCTAATCCGCTCCGCCGCAAAAGAGTCGGGCGTAGACAGATGGCACACAACCGACGTCTGCCCCCTTGAGAAGGACCTCCGGGTGATAGATACGGTGATTCTGTCGCCCGTCGGAGTTTGGTCCTCGAGTCGAAAGGCATACCCCGTGTTCCTGGTTTGCCTTCGGTGGTGTTCAGTGGTATCCGAAGTTGTTACAGGGAAGTGCCTGCCTCAGTAGGCACCGCTGACTGGGTTGCGGTTGTGTGCGAAAGCGTTCCCAAGACTTAGCCACCAGGCGATGAGTTGGAACACCGTGGGGTTTGGGGTAAGAGTCCGGCATAACCACTGCACCTCCCCGTGGTGTAGTGGTATCCATGAGGATTTCCCCACGAAACCCTCTATAGTAAAATATTAGGTATTTTCCATACTAATATTACAAATGCGAAAGTATGTTTGGTTGTTTGTTCTTACTTTACTTCCTAACTAAGAAATCAACCGATTTGATTTTTAGCATAAAGTTAGCTGAAATGACGGAAAGTAACATAGGCTACTTTTGTCCTGGAAAAACAGCAATAATTCCCAAGGGAACACAGAACATTCGTTTTACAGAAACATTCGTTTTTTACACCAAATATAGTCCATTCTTTACTGCTCAACAAAGCAACCAAATGACTTATTCAACGTGTGTAACACCGCGGGATACAGCTAGTCCTACTAATATTATAAATGTGAAAGTGTGCATGTTTGTTACTCAATCTGAACGGATTTGGATGAAATTTGTCAAGCATATAGCCTTTGACATGGAAAAGAAAATTGGCTACCTTTTATCCCGATTCCTTAAGTAGTTCTCCAGGAAAAATTTTAAATTGTTTATACGCTAATCAGCGGGCAGACAGCTTTGATATGCATGTCACTTATGCTATGGAAAAGCACATGGACTTTCCATACCGATTTCTCAAATAGTTCCCGGGGTAGCATTAAAAATTGTTAACGAGCAAAGCTTTAGAACCAATTCTGAAGTCCACGCCAACGAAGTCGCGGGCAGAAGCTAGTATTTTTATAAAGCCAAATCACTAAAGCGTCGCATTTCACGTTCGTTGAAAACATTGGATACCTATAAAAGATTTAAGAGGCAGCAATTTCTCAAAAGAAACGTACGCCCCTTTTCCTTTACCTTAACTCTCAAATAACAATTGAACATACCAGCGGGGAAACGTAAACTATCGTGTATGATATTTTCTATCGGTTCCCCGTAAATTAGAACCGTCGAGAACTTTTGTACCTCATTGCGAAGGCTTTGGCAAGTATCAGTGTTACATCCTTTGAAATTTCGCTGATGGAATGTGCCATTCGATTTAAAACTCTATCCCTCTAATTTAAACTCGAATTTCATTTGGAGGTGTCGAGCTAAATAAATCGTAGGACGTCTTCCCTTCCAAGCTTATGGCACGTGCAGGGAAATTGATTTATATCACTAGGTTACTTCAGGATGTGTCAGTCGCTTGTCAAGCTAGATTTATAATAGTAGACAGCCGACTGGCGCAGTGGGCCGTGGGTTCGATTCCCACAAATGGAACATGTTCGTGTGATGAACATGAATGTTTTTCAGTGGCTGGGTGTTTATCTGTGTACTATAAGTATTTATATATATCATTTATAAAAATATCCTTCAATCATCTTAGTACCCATAACTCAAGCTACGCTTACTTCGGGGCTATATGGCGTGTGTATTGTCGTAGTATATTTATTTATATTTATTTATTTATTTATTTATTTACCTAAGGTTGATGGACACAAGGGGGCACGTTGCAGAACGTGCTCCTTGCATGGCCTGCGTAGTTTTGCCATTTTTTTTTATAGATTAACGATAGTCCAGCGCTTGACGACAATCATGTACGTTACAAAGCAATGTCGAGGTCGAGGTTGGAGCACGCTTGCCTAGAAAAAGCCTATTCACTCTTGCCTTGAAGGTACTCAAGTTATACGTGGCAGGAAACATAGTTGCCGAGAGGGCGTTCCACATCCTAGCTAGATGGAGATGTGTGTATTGTCGTAGTATATTCTATATATATTCTATATATATAAAATCTTTATTTTGGACATGGTCTTTAGCATGTAGGTCATATTAGATCTACCTTTACCTAAGTTTAAACAATATATTAAAACACATTTAATAAATCGTGGTTACTACACTATTGCTGAATTCCTAAACGACAAGGCTGCTTGGAAGCAGGCCACTTCGCTCTCATCTCTCACAAAACAGAAAAATTCTAAAGATTGTTAAACTTTAAAATGATGTTGGAAAAGAGCAATCTGCTGAGTTCTACCGGCTCTTCTCAGTGGAATCTGCCTTCCGAACCGGTGGTAGAGTCACTACAAACAGACTTGACGTTTCATAAGTGCTTATTAATTAGGCCTACTTGAAATAAACGAATTTTGAATTTTGAATGTTGGCCATGAATTTTGAATGAGAATCTGCCACGCTTGGCCGACGGTGATCGCAGTAGAACGCTGCTGGCCGTCATATTCCCTTAGTCACCTCGTACGACACCAGTGGGCAGAGGAGTGGTGGTGATAACTGCATTCTGATCTGCCGTCACCACTCGGCATGTTAGTAATACATCTTAACTAAATCACAATAAAAAAAAAGCTTAAAAACTTCTAGAGCCCCCTCGACACTCGTGTATACCCTGTCCCATCCCGGGTCCAATTCCCGGCGAGAAAATTTGGGAATTCATTATTTCTGAATTTTCCCTAGTTTGGTCTGGGAAGCTTTGGCCGTGGCTAGTTACCACCCTTCTGACAAATGCGTGCCGCTAAGCGATTTAGTGTTCCGGTGCGATGTCGTGTAGTAAACTATTAGGGGTATGACTACCATACTCCCTAACAGGTTAGCCCGCTACCATCTTAGACAGCATAATCACTAACCACCAGGTGAGATTGCAGTCAATGGCTAACTTGTATGGAATAAAAAAAATATAGCTATAGAGCAAAGACTTTTAGTTAATTCTTTTTTATATCGAGTTTATTCAATAGCTACCCTCATCGGAGCTACATTTATGTTCTTTACAGCCTACGCTTGATGCTCACATCATAGATTTAACAAATGAACAGACAAGCTTTAAATAATTTATTTATTTATTTAATGCTTGTCTGTTCGTACTACGACAATACACACATCGCCATCTAGCCCCAAAGTAAGCGAAGCTTGTGTTATGGGTACTAAGATAGCTGTTGAATGTTTTTATGAAAATACACATAAATACTTATAATATACAGATAAATACCCAGACACTGAAAAACAATCATGTTCATCACACAAAAAATTTCTAGTTGTGGGACTCGAACCCACGGCCTAGGACTCATAAAGCACGGTCGCTGCCCACTGCGCCAGTCGGCCGCCAATAGAGAAGTATGGATGATAAAAAATTGAGTATGCATACTTTTCCTGTTCAAGACGAAAATTCCCTTTGTTCGACAAATACCTAACGAGGTGAGAAAAATCAGTCAAACCCTCTGTCGCTAGGCTTATAAATATTGGATTCCGTTAAAGAAAACATTCTTCATAATTTATTCATTTGGGAGTAATGCATCATATTCCGCTTTTGATGTATTTGTTAGCGACTTTTTGTTGATAAATAAATAAATAAAATAATTTACAATTATTTACTAGGAAACCACAGACTTAAGAACATATAGAATCTTATGAAAATTAAGCTTAATTTGCTATAGTCCGCTAAAAGCAGGAGAATCTGTATGTGTAATAATTTCTTCAATCCAAACGTTTTTTATCCACGTTTCTGATACGTGCCGCTAAGATGTGGAACACCCTCCCGGCAACTGTGTTTCCTGCCACGTATAATTTGAGTACCTTCAAGGCTAGAGTGAATAGGCTTTTTCTAGGCAAGCATGCTCCAACCTAGACCTCATCATTGCTTTCTAACGGGCATGATTGTCGTCAAACGCTGGCCTATCTTTAATAATAAAAAAAAAATCCTTATACTCCACACCACACAGATCTTCCCTGGAGCATCCTCAGGGGATGTTGACTTTACAATGAATAAATGTTAAGTGAAAGAATATCATAAAGTGCGCGATAGTATTATGGATTACCGCAAAGTAACGTCTGCTATTATCCAATATTATGTAGTATATTATAGTGTCATATTCTTATTTTTTTTCCGTTCTAATAATTTTAGCGAGCTAGTGCTATTATCTCGATCGCAAATAATATTTAATCATTCAGATTAACGTAGTATTAGAAAATATAAATAAATATTGATTAAAATAAAAATTGATTTATTTGTCTTTTAAATATTGTTTCTTCTTCGTATAATTTACATTTAATTTTTATTCAACTATCGAAAGTAATATGTAACTTATATACATATATATATTATATAGACGGCCGAGTGGCGCAGTGGGCAGCGACCCTGTTTTCTGAGTCCAAGGTCGTGGGTTCGATTCCCACAACTGGAAAATGTTTGTGTGATGAACAGGAATGTTTTTCAGTGTCTGGGTTTTTATCTGTATATTATAAGTATTTATGTGTATTATATTCATAAAAAAAAAAAAATCATCAGCTATCTTAGTACCCATAACACAAGCTACGCTTACTTTGGGGCTAGATGGCGATGTGTGTATTGTCGTAGTATATTAAAAAAAAAAGGATTTTTTCTGAAATTAACCCGGGTGAAGCCGCAGGGCGCAGCTAGTTATTTCTATTTTAAAACTCCGTGATCAGTTTCACATAAAATGCTACTGTAGCCAGTAATTTTGTCAACATTAGACTCGGATTTGCAAATATCCTACGGGCACCATTTGTTTTCCCTAAAACAATAGTCAATTCTACCTAAAATCTATTTAATGCAAAACAAAAACAACGCTTTTTTACAACGAAGCCGTTAATTGAAAGTATTTTTATGTTGGAATTGTTTACGCGCTCCTACCTCCCAAACAATTTCCATTTAAATCGGAATTTGTTCTGCCTACGTCCATTTTCTGTACAAATTGCGATGAAAATTTATATTTTATCATTTATTCCAATATCTTTCATTGTTCGGAATTCCAACTGATTTTAATATTATAAACGTGTGTGAAATATCTTTAATTATTAATTTATCGTTTATTCGTCCCCGACGCACCGACGCCATGTTATAATATTGGTATGACTGTTGCGTGTGTGTGCGCGTGTGCATCCGTGTGTGTTTGTGTGTCCGTCCGTGGCATCGTATTTTGACAGAACGGATAAGCCGATTTAGCCAAACAGTGCTTGGTGTCAGTGATGACTTACGGTTCTGAAACGTGGTTATTTACTATGGGAATCATAAGAAAGCTTGGAGTCACTCAGCGGGTGAAGGAGTGAGTTCGAGCTTGATGGGATCGGAAATGAGCTGATCCGTAGAAGAACTAGAGCGGTAATTCTAGGTCTTCTATGGTGCACATAGCTCTGAGAACAGATGGACGTTGGGGGTCCCAAGGTGCTGGAATGGAGACCTCCAACCGTTAAGACGATAACAAGCGAGTCGCTGGAAGCCTCTGGAAACAAACGTAAAAAAGAATATGTATAAAGTAGCGTTTAAAAATCGAATGTAGGTACTAGGTAGCGATAATAAAAATATGACATAGAAGAAATAAGGACAAACTAATTTGAATAGAGAATATTTTATGGAGTTCAAGTTTAAATAACAGATGGTAACACCCGTTGAACATTTCATTTCTCAATAAGGGTAGGTGGTGGAGCAAGTTAATCGCGAAACAAGGTCGTTTCCAAAAGAATATCCCCTTTTTTGGCGTAACGTCTGGGGAGATAAAGGAAATTTATTGCGGAGATTAAAGCGAGCTCTCCGATTGTTTGGAACAGTGTCAATCTGGACCGAGAAAATGCGGGGAATGTCGCCTTAGAGGTTGTATTAGCGATGAGACATACGAACTCTCATTGCGGATATATCGGACGCGTTTTTAGCACTAAATCTTAGTAGATGAGCTTTTTGTGACGCAGCTAGTACTATCGCCAGAGGTCTGCCTTATTTTTGCCACCAAGTAGTCATTGCTGTTTCAGTCTAAGGGGTATAGTTGCCGTTGTTATATATTCAGGCACAAATATATTATGGCTTAACACTTACGCATCAGGTTGGTGGACACAGGACGGCGGTTTGTGGGGCGTGCTATATCTTTCATACCTAATCTACCTGTTTATGAGAATTGCATTTGGAACGTGAAAAAACATTGTTTTTATAGCTATAGATCTAAAGCTGCGCAGAATATTTAATTTACTTGCTCTTTTATAGCTACGCTACAGTAATGAATACATATATTATTTACTTACTAAGATGTGAGATACACCAGCGGTTACAAATGTAAAACAGTACCGTGTGTTTCCGATCGAGGGTTATATTTCACCGCTTCGAAGTAGCACGAAGGTGGTTGTTTTCACTCTACTTTTTGTGCGTTTTTCCCGACGAATTTAATTTGTAGCTCCGGATTGAGCCGTCTCTTGTTGGTAGGGAATATTGACGGGATTGAAGGCGGTAGTGTCGTGAAAGCAGACGCCATTGTGATTTATTCCAGTGACAAAGAAAATAGGATGATTTAATGGGCATTGGGTTACGCCAACTCTATTTAAAAGTAGTAGTAGACTGAGGAAGCAAATAGTAAAATGGCCGCCTTTATTCTCACTAGGTCGAAAGTGAGCATTTACGTGACCTAGTCACCAGGTAACCAGTTGGTAAACTGCGGGGTTTTAGTCTGAAAAGTCCTTTTAAATCCAGAAGATAACCAGTGAAACAGATTGTGACTGAAAGAGACTAAGACTGAAAGAAACTACCACTGGAAGTTATAGCCACTGGATTAAATTAACACTTGATAAGACAACTACTGTGGGTCGAGAGTGAGTGTTTACCTGACCCAGCCACCATGTAACGAGTTTAAAAACTGCGGGGTTTTAGTCGGAAAAAGTCGCCAAGTGAGAACAAGTGAAAGAGACTTACACTGGAAGAGACTACCACTTAAAGAGACTACTGCTGGAAGAAACTACCATGATAAGAAAACCACTGGAAGAGACTACTACTGGAAGAGACCACTATTGGAAGGGACTCGACTAACACTGGAAGAGACTACAACTGGAAGAATCTTAAACTGCAAAACACTACTACTGGCAAACACTCTACTGGAAAACACTATATCTTGAAGAGACTATCAACGAAAGAAAGTATCACTGGGAGATACAACCACTAGAAGGGGAGAAGACTGAGCTTGACTAGTAATGTAGCTTGACAAGCTCCTGGTAGTTCGAAGTTACCCTCTTATTGTTTTGTCTATATCGAGGAGTAAACGACTAATGATAATGACTTTGACTGTTATGTTTACTCAAAAACGAACTCACTCGCATTAACTACACTAGTTCGCAGTTACCCGCTTATTATTGTTTAGCATTGCCACCCGTCTACTCGAGAATTCCTTCAGGCTACCGGGAAGATAGACGACTCAACATTTTAAAGTCAAGATGCAACGTCAGCCCACATCGCTGTCGGTGTATTTTTGCCTACGCCTTGTTTACGTGGCCAGAATAAATCTTGGAACCGCGTTCGTAGTGCGATACCCCTGCTAACTAAAAGATAATATTGTATTTTGTTTTATCTATTTGTGTGTTCTTTGCACAAACTTCACAGGAATAGGAAGTATTTTTTCATTCAAAATATCTGACCTGATTAGAATTATCAGTAGAATAATTTTTGTCTAGCTATTTGCTCAAAAACAAGTTTTTACGCGTTTATTTTTTCTTTTCGTGTTAGGTAACTGCCGTGGGGTAACAGATCAGTGGATATAACCGAGAAAGGACAGGAGCTTCCTTTGTGCTATTACTACCATCTACAGCGATGGTCAACCCCCCCAGCGTGGTGATTATGGGCAAAACCTCCCGTTGGGTCTTGCAGTGGACTGGTATAGGCTATAGATGCAGAGTAACTATGATACCTATATTGTATTCTATCAGACCTTCACTGTTACTTTCTTGACCTGATATTCTATGGGCGTACGAAGCGCTTTGCTTTCCGGTATCATTATCATCATCATCACTGGCCCACTACAGAGCACGGATCTCCTTCCACTTAAGGCCCTAATCCACCACGTTGGCCCATTGGTGAACTCCACACGCATTTGAGAATATTATTTGCAACTATCAGGCATGCAGGTTTTATTACGATGTTTTCCTTCACCGTTGAAGAAAGTGATATTTTATTTGCTTAAACGTAATGTAGAAAAGTAAGAGGTGCGTGCAGGGATTTGAACTTGGCCCGCCAAACGGTAACCCGAAGTCCTACCCGCTGGGCTATCACTGCTGTTTTCCGGTATAAGAGAATATAAAGATCTGGAATGCTATTCCAGTTTCAGTTTTCTCGACTTCAAAAGCCATATAAGATGGAAACATGCTTCACCAGGATTGCAAGTGAAAAGAAAGAGGCAACTGACAAGAGACAACAATGAACGATTTTAGCACAAAGTACAGTTAACAGTAGCATAGTGTGTACGATGTTGGCAAGGAAGCGTTGCTGATAACGTTTCCGTACGCCAAATTACGGGTCACGTGGGCAGAATTACAGTCAAAACTCGAGACAGCTCTTCAATTTTATGCCACCCTGGTACTTCGTGACATGAAACATCCTAGGATTTTATAACGGAGCGTGGCAACTTCGTGACAGCTTGCATAAAAGAACGGAATTTTTGAATGTAACTATAATTGTATTGTTAGTGATTGAATTTTGCGAGAAAATTTCATATAATAGGCTAATATCAGATTTATTTACAAAGAAACTTTGGCCTTCTTAAAACTTCCTTTTTCCATTTTCTTACATTCTTTTATTTTCATATTAGAAGTCAAATCTCGAGTTATTTTACTTTTACAGGTTCTTAAGAATTTTTCAAAGGTACAAGTCTATTGAAAAATTTGTACCCACAATAAGTTATTAATAATTTTTGTGATCGGTAAACTTGACGAAATAAGATAACATCACCTTAAATAAATGCAAAAAAAACGTATATTAATAATGATAATAATAAAAAGAAATTTTAAATATTTTATTTGGGGGAAAACTGACTATATATGATGTAATTATATAAAATAAAATTAAGCCTTTTAATTCTTGCTTATATATATAGGTTACATGCTATATATATTAAGATTTTAAGTGAGAACATAAACAAAAAAAAAACAAAAAGAAAATATAAATTAAAAAAATATGTGAATAATATAACACAACAATATATCAAGCAGTACATAACAGAAGGTCTTAAAATCAGGTATTACGCAATGAAATAAACTAAAAACTAAGAAAACCTAAAATAAAGATAAAATGCTACGTAAGCAACGCGCGCGTAGTACGCGTTATACTATATTACGATAACATGTCTGTGTTCCGGCCTCTCAGCGTTATGCTGTAGCAGAAGTTTAGTGATCACAGCTACATCGCTGATTTGGTATCGTAGTTGCAAAAAACTCTTAATTGCGGCTTTACTCTAGGTTTCATTTGAAGTAGTTTTAGTTATATCAGCATTAAATTATTCTACACTGCGTTAAACAAGACCGATGATTGGCCAATAAATCCATGTACAGCTTCAAATTATAGCAAAATTCACGCACGAGATCCGATACTATCGGGCATCTATAGTCATTAGTTAGTTTGGTCAAAACAAAGCCACTGCGCACAGTGTAGAAAGATCAGAAAGACGAACTGTCAAAATTTCGATTAGTCTTTCCATCTCACAAAAACTTTTGTGGCTAAGTTTGTTTATATGCAAGGCTGAACATATTCATATGGTCAGGAAACTATATATATGTTTTCCGTTACATTTTTACATTTTATAGTAGGTACATGCACTTGTTGAACGGAGGGTGAAGATCTTTATAAGATAGAATGACATATTAAGAATCTGCGTCGACGTGGACTGTCATAACTTATAGTCATTTTCTTCAAAATATTAACTGAAAAAATCTATTTTTTATAATATCGGTATCACCTTGAAAAAATATACAGCTTTTAGTATTCGTGGCTGCAGTATTTAAGTTGTGGAATACAATTGTTATCAGATATTACTTTTCTGTAATAAAATAAAAATGTTTGAGTATGATAAGCTGTCAAGGTTTTAGCCGCGGATAGGTAAAAACAGAAAAACAGAAACAGTTTGTATATACATTATTATTTGTATGCAACTGTGTATTCAAACAGGTCAAACTTTTTGGATTGTACTCTATATTTTGCAAAAGTTGAAGAAGCATTTCTGTTCCATTGCAGCATAATTTTTGCTGCTGATTATGAATGAATGAATGAATGAATACACTTTTATTGTACACCAAAGAAACAAAAAGTAGTTACCAAGATATAAATACAAATCAAGAGAGTACAATTTGGTGGCCTTATCGCTACATAGCGATTTCTTCCAGGCAACCAATGGCGTAAAAGGAAAAAACATAGAAAAGAGGTAGGTGGTGCAATGAATAAGATTTAAAAATTATACAAATATATAAATATAAATAAAATATATATGATTATGATTTTATTTTGAGAGTTTAATTTTGTTTTGCCAACTAGACAATACTGAGTTGCCTAACGGTTATTCTCTACACTGTACATTGAACATACCTAACGTTCATAAATCGTCCAAAATCATCCCTTGTTTATTTCTATGCAAATTCAACCTTTGTTATCTGAAGTGGACAATGCTTTTGAATATGCAATTGAAATTGTACTCTAATAGCTTATTATAAAGTGTGTTTTCAAATGTTTGATGCACAATTGTGTATTAATTCTGGGTTTATTCATAGTTTTATTTGGTTAAATTATTTTTTTATCTCTCGTGATATGATAAAAAACTTTTATTTATTATCGTTGAAGGGTCATGAAGTGAATGAACTCGAATACTGCGAAGTGTTTTTGTTTGTTTGTCCTTCCTTTATGCCCTAACTAAGAAACTAATCTTCTTGATTTTTGACATAGATATATATTTGAAAGGACCGAGCGTAAAATTTATTTTTGGCCTAGAGATATTTGAAAGGACCGAGCGTTACATAGGTTACTTTTTATACACTTTATAATTTTTTTTATAAAAAAGCGCATATGGACACGGGCGGGAACATAAATTTAAGTAACGGACTTCAAAATTTAACAATTTTTCTTATAAAATTTGACAAAAATTCTAAATTCAAAAATTCAAAATTCAAAATTCATTTATTTCAAGTAGGCCTAATACAAGCACTTTTGAAACGTCAAGTCTGTCCGTGTGTAGTGACTCTACCACCGGTTCGGAAGGCAGATTCTCAGATTCACTTTACTACCAAAGTGACGTTTGTCGTAAGTTACACAGGGGCCCAGAACTAAGCTTTGACGGCCGATTGGTGCAGTGGGCAGCGATCCCGACGCTAGATAGCGATGTGTGTATTGTCGTAGTATATTTATTTATTTAATAAACACATATAATTAAATTTATGACTTAAATTCTGACAGATAATGTATGAATAAATGGCAATCAAATGCTTGACTGCTTGAATGCTTGACAATTCATATGGCTATATCTGCGGGCTATTTCCCGAATAAGTACTGTGCTAATCACGCATAGTTGAAATACTCTCTGAAGATTGACCACCTGTGTATACTTTTTTTTTTATTTCTGCTTATTGCGCAACCAAAAATCGGCATACAAAAGGCGGAATTAATGCTAAAGAATTTTCCAGTCAACCTCCGGACGTGCGAGGAAAATGAAGAAGAATGGAAGTTAATAAAGAAAAAATAGATTTATATTATATATTAATTCCCGGTTAGTCTTTGGACGTGCAAGAAAAACGAGTGAGGTTTGGGTTCAAAAAATTTGTTAGAATTATAAAAGTAAATATTATATATTCATGCTAGATTCATTCAAGTCTATCTTATATAAATTTTATTTTATTTTTATTTTTATTTTTATTATTTCGGACAGAAAACAATTACATATTACGACAATAGCTCCTAAAAATTGGGTTTTGATATGTAATCCACAACACTATCCACATAATATTGTAAGGAGCATCGTAATGCTCGCATGCATCGCCGTAGCGATACGATGTAGATACAAGTAACACTTACTATGACAGATAATATTAACTTTAGGTCACTAAAGTACCTTATCGAAAATTTAAATGAGCTGTCATAGCAAGTTAATGCAAAAATCTCTAGTGCTACTAAAAAAAAGAAACAAAAAAAAAACTACAGAATAGAAAAACTAATTGATTGATATAAAAGAAAAGAAAGAAAGAAAACCCACATTTAACTTAGAAGACTTAAATACTAATCAGAGAAAATAATATTAATATCGTATATTCTCTTCTATCTCTTTTCTATGTTTTTCCCTTTTACGCCTTTGGTTGCCTGGAAGAAATCGCTATGTAGCGATGAGGCCACTAAATTGTACTTACTCCTTTACTCTGTATTTATATCTCTGTAACTACTTTTTTTCTTTGATGTACAATAAGTATTCATTCATTTATCATTCATTTATTAATAAATATTGATTAAGTGATATTTATTAAGTGCTCGGCAATAATATGAATATTCATATTAGCTTAAGGAGCTTTTTTAACAGGTCTTTTGTAGTTACCTTTAGGCTGAATGAAGATGTTTGAGAAATTGTTATTAAAAGTGTCAAAGAGTCTAGGTATGATTAGCGTTTTCCAACATTGTTTCTGCATAGTTTTTTATATTGACATTTTGAGGTTGTGCAAAAAGTAAGGTTTCTGCTGTTATTATAAACAATTTGACGGCCGATTGGCGCAGTGGGCAGCGACCCTGCTTTGTTGTTGGCCCTGTCCAAGGCCGTGGGTTCGATTCCCACAACTGGAAAATGTTTGTGTGAAGACATGAATGTTTTTCAGTGTCTGGGTGTTTATATGTATATTATAAAAAATATTTAAGTATATTATTCATAAAAATATTCATCAGTTATCTTAGTACCCATAACATAAGCTACGCTTACTTTGGGACTGGATGGCGGTGTGTGTATTGTCGTAGTATATTTATTTATTTATTTATTAAACAAGGCGCTCTCTATGTTGTTGGCAATTAACTCACGTTTAATTGGCAACTCGAAAGTTCTTGATACGCAAACATAACACAAGCTTTGTGAACTTATACCTTAACTCTTGTTACGTTACATAAAATCTAATAGTCAAAATACTTCCCTCACGTCGGTTGGTAAATACCATTAGGAAAGTTCGCATAAAGACGCTGGCAGGCGGATTCTCTCGGCGCCGAGCAAAGTTAGCGCCGTAAATTTGTGTTTAGATGGTTACTTTGAGTGTATGAGGCGCAAATTTTGTGGCAGAGTTTACGTAAAATGGAAAAATTGCATATTCGTACTTATCTGCGTTCTTTTTTTTATAGTTTTAATTGACGGTTCATGCAGATGACCCAACTTATGTCAAATGTGTTAGACATTCCATCAACACGCACTAAACGTTTCTTTACAAATCGTACCGCTAGGATGTGGAACGCCGCCCGGAATCTGTGTTTCCTGCCACGTATAACTTGACTACCTTTAAGGCAAGAGTGAATAGGCTTTTACTGGGCAAGTGTGACCAAGACCTCATTATTCACACTTAGCCATTGCCCGACCAGTTTTTGTGCGCGTGTTGTGGTACGTGTGAACTCTCCCTTAAGGTCACTTTTAAGGGATATTAATGCCCATTTGCAAAAGTTTGTACAGATAGATAAATATTGTCAATAAATAACTCAGACAAGGGGATCCCGGATTGTGCCCGAAAGTTATAGGATTATACCAAAACATAATAATGACCCGATTTTCCTTATTATTCCCCGTGGAATAGCCGCAGAGCCTTTTATACGACGGGAAATATTATGATATTATAAACAACGAGGGGTTTTAGGAAAAGTGGAATGCGGAAGAAATATTGAATAATTTGTGAAATTTAATTGGTTGGTGTCATTTACATCTTTGAGATTTTGGGATTCTTCAAGTTTTTTTTTTTTACAATTTATCTATCATATCCTAATCTCTATCCTACTAGGCAAGTAATGATATAATAATAAATAAATATACTACGACAATACACACATCGCCATCTAGCCCCCAAAGTAAGCGTAGCTTGTTTTATGGGTACTAAGATGACTGATGAATATTTCTATGAATAATATACATAAATACTTATAATATACAGATAAACACCCAGATACTGAAAAACATTCATGTTTATCACATAAATATCTCCAGTTGTGGGAATCGAACCCACGACCTTGGACTCAGAAAGCAGGGTCGCTCCCCACTGCGCCAGTCAGCCGTCTAAATATATAGCTTAGACATATTATAATATGATGGTTACACAGTATGGCATTATTAAATTGGTTTCCACGAAAAGTTAAATAGTCTTTGTTGGTATCTAATCATGAGTTCCCAACCAAACCAGAACACAAAAAATCTGAAATATAACCAGTGATCGTACCTAAACCTTCATAGAAGACCGCGGCGATCACCACTGCGCCAGGCTGATCGACGTATACGGTCAAAGACTTTCGTGGTTATAACGGGTACATACCATGATAGTTTTGTCAGATTAGTCGATATTTCGACTCAGTTGCATAGATCGTGGTCACGACATAACACATCGTGGTATTGAACTACATAATACATATTTTTGTTTTTTTGTTTAAGCAACTTAGTTTCCGGAATCGAAAGGACTTCTTCCTTTCGATTCCGGAAACTAAGTTGCATTTCCATTTTAGGTATAACTGACAGACCTCTCTGCAGAGCATGCATGGAGACAAGAAATACCTATACACGCAATGCTCCAATGCAATGGAGTAGCAGAACAACGCGCCTCGGCTCCTCAGTAACACTCCATGAAGCACTCGGCGACCTGGGGGGCCTGCTAAGCTTCTGGAGTGAGCTCGGCTGGCTGGAGTGATCCAGCGGGCAGCCGGTTCCAGACCAACCAAGTGGGGAAAAGGCCCAGGAACAGAAGAAGAAGGCAGTGGCAGGCCAATCATCCTACGTCATGATAAATCAATATTTGTATCTTGTAAAAATGGCTAACTTTTAAACTGAAATTTAAATTTATATAGGTTTTTTTGTAGTTATTATGTAAATGTAGTATGTATGTTCATGTAAGCTTATTTTATTTTTTGTAACATACTTTACGCAACACCCACTTTCCACTTTTTTATCGGCTTCGCACGCTCAGGTAGCCTTTAAAAGATCACTTTTAGTGATAAGGTCGCCTTTGCACTTGCACTAAGTACCATTACTGTTTTCCTTGTGTTTTTCCTATTGTCTTATGTTACAATAAAGTTTTTCTATTCTCTTCTATTCTATTCTTAAGAACGAAGAGCATTTAATCAGACTCTCTTTCGATAATCCTGTACCCAGCTGTGGGCCATTAAAAAAAGCTTAGGATGAACACGTTCGTTCCCCAGACTATTCAAAATTCAAAAAATCATTTATTTCAAGTAGGCCTAATATAAGCACTTTTGAAACGTCAAGTCTGTTTCTGTGTAGTGACTCTACCACTGAATCTTGTCTTCTTTATACAAGTTTGTGTCAATAGATAGTGATCGCACGATTTGTCGAGGCACGGCTAATAAAGCTTGGACTCGTGGACGTTGACAAATGAAGGCACCCGCTCGTTGATACCGTTCTAGGCGATACTGTATCCAAACATCCGAACGGGAAACGCCGATGACAAATGCGAATTGCGTTTTCCAATATATACTTGTAAGTTGAAAGATTTTTTCTAAGTTATTGTTTTTAAGAGGTTTTATTTATTTGAATGCAGGAATCACACTTTTTTGCGTAATGATAGCATAGCACTAGACACTGGTCATTCATTCGTTACACTTGCTTTAATGGTAGAGGGAAAACTGTTCTCAAAGGCATGTGAAGTCTAGCAAAAGACATGATGACTAATTTAGTAGGGCAATTTGCCCTATGATGTCCAGAAGTATCTAATATATTCAAAGAAAAATGCGTTATTTTTGCAGAAAGTAAAAGTTTTCTTAATATAAAATGCAAATTATATTTAAAAAAATATTTCCCGCGAAAACACTCACTGGGTGTCATGGCGACGTCATAGGCAAATTAGAAAAAAAAAAACAAAAAACTTTTTACCGAGGTATGGTGTAAAACTGTCCCCCCAAGGAACTGAGCTGAATTTCTGGATAAAAAGTACGATTCATTCAGTAGTTTCAGCGTCATACGCGGTGATAATACAGACAGACACACAAACAAAAATTAATAAAAGATTTTGGCTTCTGTAACGACTATACAGACTATATTTCTGTAACTTTCTCTAATTTAAAATATCTTCAATGAGCATAATTGAACTGAAATCAAAACTTCGTGATCCCTTCTGGGAAGAAAATTTATTCTAAGATATAATATTGATTAAGGTTTCCCAATTTCAGTAACTATCTAGTAGTGCCCAAGGTACATTTCTGTAACTTTCAGGTCTAATTTAAACTGAATTTCGGTTTAATATTATTACACTACTTTATATCACTCGTATCGTAATGTTGTTTCAATTTCAATTATTATTGTCATTTTGGGTAAAGTTTTTTGGTTTTATATTTACTGTTAAAATAATGTACCGGGTTTTAGTATTAACTATTTAACTAAAGCAGATATAATATGACAAAGCAATGAATAAATGAATGATAATACTTTAATTGTACACCACACATAAGTTCAAAAGAAAGCAGTTTGATTAGTAGTGGATTGAATATATAAAAAAATATAAGTTAAGATTTAATTTTACTATAACCACATGCACCACATACAAACTGCCACCAAATCGTCAGGATCGTAAAACAGTGACGGTTTTGCTGTTTTTATTGCTGTTTAATTTTACAGTTCTCGTATCCAGATAACATAACTGATTTCTTTAAATTATATTAAATAGTAGTAGGACAAACACTTTGGAATTTAAAAATGGCTGTTATTTACAAATACTTTAAAGTTCTGTGCAATTCAGAACCGCCATTCTTCTGCAATCATGAATAAATATTTTACTATACTAAAATCAGTAAAGATCAGTGATAGAAGCATTTTGTAGTTACTAATAACTCCCGGATGGTCTGACGTTGACAAATGAAGGGACGCTAATCGATGTATTCGCAAGCCGCTCTATTTTTTGATATCCATCTGTTAAGCCTCGCCATATGAACGATGTTGACTGAATGAATGAATGAAAGATTGAACGTTTGACTGAATGAATATAATAGACTTTCATTGTACACCACAGTGTTTTAGTTTTAGAAGAAGTAGCGCTTTTTGTGTCACAGTTCGTCGTTGCCGGTATAATTATAGGCACATGAGGCTTAACCAAGACGGCCCTTGACTGCAATCTCACCGGGTGGTAAGTGATGATGCAGTCTAATAATTTAAAATGACATTGTGAGATAGTGATAACAAAAAAAAAAAAACACCCGGCTAAGTTTGTTGTGGGCTTCTTCTTAGACCAGGACGCGTTTGGAACCCTCGTAGCTTTAGTTTTAAGTTTACGTATGTGGTTATCGCCATCATCTCACTACCGTGTGATTCTTATGTACGCATCAAAAGTGCCACCTATGGGCCTACTTGAATAAAGATATTTTTGACTTTGACTTCGACTTTGAAGTTGGTAGCGAGCTAACCTATTAGGGAGTATGGCAGTTATATTAAACCCATACCGTTAATTAAAAGGAATAACATAAAAAAATCTATAAAATATACGTTAAATTTTTAAAACAATCTTGATAGTCAAAATTAAAGTAGGTAATTAGGCTAATTGGTGTCTACGTGACATCGTACCGGAACGCTAAATCGCTTAGCGGCACGACCTATCTCCTTAAGCTGTGGACGTCCATTGAATGACACTATGACGATACTGATTATTTTCATTATTTTTAACGCTATTATACATTCAAAAATTAAATTATTGTCCTGCCATATTATGTTCACGATATTATTTTGATAGTCGATACCAGCCAGTGCAACACGGACTGTGCTTTGCATCCTAATGTATTGCAAATATATTCATGAGATGCATTGGTCATATTTTTATAGTGAGCAGTTTATTTATTCTAATAACGTTTTGAGTCAGCATAAACGGAATTAATTTTGTGATATATTGATAACAAAGGATGATAGCCTAGTGGTATCAGCTCCGGCTTCCCATTTGGGGTGACTGAGTTCGATCCCCGTCACGCACCTCTTTTCGGAGTTATGTGCGTTTTAAGTAATTATAATACCACTTGCTTCAACGTTGAAGTATAATATCGTGAGGAAATCGGCATGCCTGAGAGTTCTCCATAATGTTCTCAAATGTGTGTGGAGTCCACCAATCCGAACTTGGCCAGCGTGGTGGACTGCGGCCTAAACTCCTTCTCATTGTGGAAGGAGACCCGTGGCCTGTAGTGGGCCGGTAATGTGTTCATATGATGATGATGATGAGTACTTAATATACTCAATATACTTTATTTAACGGTGAAGGAAAACATCGTGAGGAAACCTGTATGCCTGAGAGTTCTCCATAACGTTCTCAAAGGTGTGTTGAGTCCACAAGTCCGCAATTTGCGAGCGTAGTGGTCTGCAGCCTAAGCCACGGTGGTAACTAGCCACGGCCGAAGCCTCTCACCAGACCGGACAACAGACAATTAAAAAAATATATTTTATTTTATTTATTTTTATTTTATTTATTTATTTATTTATTACACAAACTACTAAAATTATTAATCTTCGCATCCTGAAACTCACATGAGTTTATTTGGACGCTGCACATTCCTCTAAAATCTCATAAGTTTATAAGTTTATCATATATTAACCATTAAATAGCAATACAGTATACAGCAGGTAGTACACTAATAAATCCAGTGTAGGTAATTCTGTACTGCGAGCCATCGCGTCGCTCAGTAGATACGAGCGACCGGTTTTGCGCTGCCTCGAATGCATACGTTATACAGGTGTTCCAATATTACTATGTTTAAAGGTTTTAAGTTACATTTATTTCATGGTAATATTTGTTTAGAATGCGTTTTACGTTACTCATCGTCACTGAATTTCTCAACGTTAGGGGTTATAAAAAAAAGTGTGTGTCAGCTCCGACGCACGGCTGGAGTTTACTCCTTAAGTACGATTGTCGAAACATACACAAAAAGAGTTTATTTAGCTGAATAAAGATTAATACCATATGAAAGGGTAAATTAAAAATCCTGTGCAATTTATTCACACACGGCGGAAGTGTAACTTCTTAAAAGTAGCCTACGAGAGATTGAGGTGGATGTAGAGTATCAGAACTATTAGGATAAATGTAATGTTTATTATTTTGTTTCCATGATAACTAGAATATTTAAAAAAATGCATAATGTTTTCTATCTCACTCTATGCCATACATTTATGTTCTTTATCTAGATATTATTCGGTTTCCTCGGTAACTTAAATAGGAAAAATAAGTTAATTAAACGAAAACGTTGCATGTTTGCGTATCACAGTTGCCGGGCATGCAACGTCGCAAAGCGAAAACGTAACGAGGTCATTCATCAGTAGATTTTACTCCTCACATTTTTCTCATACCGGGCGCCTTATATATGAAAAACGATTCTTAAGGAGTAAACTCAAAAAATATATATAAAATTAGGGTGGGAGTTTGTACGGAAAAATTATCACCCACAGTCGAGATGAACTACTAAATGGAAAGTATAAAAGTGCATGTTTTAAACTCACCGTTTCAAGAATAAAAACATTTCCGATACTCTTACTCTTGTTGCTACGAAGTACACTTTGGTCAAAGGCGCCGATAAAGTGCCTTCCATTTGTTCAATTTTAATTAAAAACTCAATATTGCAGTGCGTAATGAAACACCGGAGTACTGAATTAAAAAAAAATATGAAGAGAAAGTTAATAACACTCTGTATTATGAGAACACTTTTTTACATCTTTGACTAACGTGCGTATAATTTGAATCACACATTGTGTGTTGGGTCAGAAATTTATGAGGAGCTAAGTGATTGAATGAATGAAAGAATGAATGTGCTGAATGAAGTTGAAACAGATTGAAATATTATTATTCTATGCATTCTGCACAGCTTAAAAAAATTATATACTTGAATTGTTGTACCTAGGTAAAATTCAAAAAACAAAAACTTCTATCAATTGTTGAATTATACTTACCAGTAAAAACACTTTAATAACAATAATAATAAAATTAATTATATGAGGAACTCGACGATTTTTAGAATACATCAAAAATAACAACGTTGCTGAAATTGAATCCCGTCACTTCAGCATTCAATGCTAAAAACTTTCAGTGCCAGTCCAGTATAATAGGAAATAACCGTCAACCGCGAACTCCCGTGCCTCAGCAAGAAAGTTAAACTCTAAAAGCCCACCACCCGCATTGAAGCAGCTAAGTTTTAAAAAAACAGACCAGAGTAAATTCTGGCATTATAGATTCCCAAAATCCTGCTGGCGACCCAGGTTAGGTTATCTTCACCGTTGAGCCAGAGAGGTCGTCTTAAACTAAAAAAAATGCTGGTTTTTATCAAATTTTTTGGTTATACCTAAATATTTTCATTACCTTTCTTTATGATGCCCTGGTAGAATTCGAGAGTAATCCTTTAGCAGAAACTTTACTACATAAATATAAGCTAAGTTCAGTCAGCGAAAATCTAAAATAATAGCATTAAATGACCTAGCAGGCGACACGGCGGATGTAATTAGACGGGTAGGGACAGCATAAAAATTCTTCTCCTTTTACAAATTTTTCGAAACTCAACGAGTTTTTATTATAGTGCCCAAAGGACTTTTAGCGGGATGAGTTCTTTTTGAAGGCATATGGAATTCGATGGTCGTATTACATCGTCAGAATTTAGACTCTATGTTGTAACATTTTAAGTCTTTTTCGGGATATTTTGAAAAGTAACTGTGATGAATGAATAGGGAGACACGTTCGTTATTTACGCGATCGTTCTGCATTTTGGTGCTCTTTTTTTTTGTTTTCACTTAACTTCGTTTACCCAAAGTGGGCTTTTTCATGTAACGGAACTCAATGCAACTTTTTAATCTTTAAAAACTAAAGAGGTTATAAATAATAGTTCACTCGCTTCTGGTTTAAAGTTACTCATAATATCTAGAGAAAGGAACTCTCCCAAAGGTATGCAGAATACTGATAGACAAGCGACCTTACGACGGCATTTCAAAGAGTTTTCTAGCAGAACTTTTTTCTATTCAACTACAAGTCAGCCCTTGAATGTAATCTCTAATTTTGGTAAGTGATGATCCAGAGCTAACTGGTTTGGGGTATGGCACACCTCTTAATGTACGACCGAACTCCAGCTTTTTTCAAGGTTAGAAGCTATTTCGATGAGAAGCACCGCATGACATTGTTGAGGGTGTCAAGTTTTTTAACTGAAGAAGAAGGTTTTGCTTGGAATTCGATGAATTTTCCTAAACTTATAAGTATCAAACTGGTCCTTGGCGAAGCTATTGCATAAATGGTTGCCGTCCATGCTAGACCAACTTCAGCTTGGGCTAGAAGCAATTCCAACCTGAAGTTGTACCAAGCTAAGGATGCCAATTTTTTTGCAAAAAACGTTTTGCAAAGCTTTCAAGTCAATGCCTTGTCAAAATTTATAGTTGGACGAAATATTGACACCTAGAATCTTAATACGGCTACCCCAAATGTACTGTCAATATATTTCGGATAGCCATCCTATTCATGTACCCTTAACATGCACCAAAGAACTTTCAGTGTTTGACCAAGTTAAGGATGCCAAATTGTTTACCAAAAGTTGTTGCTTTCACTGAGATGCATTGTCCAAAATTAAAATAGGACAAAATATTGACAGTATTAGGAGACCTTTTTGTGACAAAACACGTTCGGGTAAGAATTATTATTTAACACTGTAAGTATGATTATTATATTCCACATTTACTTTCTGTACCGTTAACATTATTATATATAGTTTTAGTATTATTTATTTTACCATATAGTCTTTTATTTTATTTTATATATGTACTGTTTTTGTAATTATTAATATGTATGTATTTTATTCTTAGAGTTTTGCGCACCGCTTTAAGGATTCATATGTGAGCCAATTTCTCATAATGGTTGCCAGGAAGAAATCACTATAAGTGATAAGGCCGCCTTTGTTACACAAATTTAATTGACTTGAGCCTTTGTTCTCTTTTATTTTATTTTTTTTCTTGCGTGCAATTAAGTATTTTTGATTGATTGATTGATTATTTTTGCAGCAAAGCAGAATTGCTGTATGGTTGCATGGTTGCTGGTGGGATTACCATCCTTCCTTCGTTTTTCCTAACGTCAAAGGTTGTCTGGACGAGATTGCTTTAGTGATAAGACTGCCTTTGCCCGCTCTATTTTTTTTTCTAAGTTTCTTCTGTATTTGTGTTTAATTAGTATAAAATGAGTATGTGCAACAAAGACCGCAAACAAACAAACAAGTAAGCACTTGATTGCAATGTCATCTGCTGGTACGTGATCCTGCAAATCACTTAGCGTCTTCGCTTCGCTTACTCTTATGGTGGTAACTGGTCACACCGAAGGCTCCCATCAGAACAGAACAGAGACACTTTAATTCATCAGCGCAACCAAGCATGGTAAAGCGACCACACGCCGCCAGCCGCCCGTTTTCACAAAGGGGCGGACTCGTTTCTACGAAACACACATTTCTGTAATAACTAATTACGGGGTAAATCCCAAGGACTACCTAATTAACAAGTTAATAGGACATGCCCTCAGAGGCAAATAACAACGTAACTTGATAAGAAATTTAGGATATTTAGGAATAACATAAATTGTAAATAGATTAAGTTGATGTATACAAAAAAAAACTATCTCTCTAAGTAGGATTGCTCTTTCGTTTACTTTCTTTATTATTATCTATATACAACGTATAAATGAAAACAGAATTAATACATCACAGGCTTTAGATGTACACTATGTACTGTCTCTGAGAGTTATCTGTGAAACCGAAGATCTAATAGTTTTACCACTGCCATAGTTTTTACTGAAAGAAGCCCTAACATCACTTGCAAAATAAATAAAATGGTGCAACAACCGGAAAATGTTTGTATAAAGAACATGAATGTTTTTCAGTGTCTGGGTGTCTCTGTAAATAATAAGTATTTATGTATATTATTCAGAAAAATATTCATCACCATCACCCATCTTAGTACCCTTAACACCAACGCTTACTTAGGGCTAAGTTGCCATGTGTGTATCGTCTAAGCATATTTATTTTATTTATTTAACCACAATGTAGGCTATCTCAGTCTCACAATGACATTTTTTTTTAATCGAGTATGAGATAGGTAGTAGTAGTAGATCTTTTTTAGATAGAGCTCAGGGAAGTACTACCGTCATGCTTATTTCTACCGCCATTGCTGTATTACAGGCACGTGACGCTTAACACCTGCGCCTTAAGTTGATTGACATAGAACGGCACTTTACAGGATATGTTCCTTGCATGCGTTGCTAAAATAAACACTAGGACGACCCGGCTTTCTGAGTCCAAGGTCGTGGGTTCGATTCCCACAACTGGAAAATGTTTGTGTGATGACCATGAATGTTTTTCAGTGTCTGGGTGTTTATCTGTATATTATAAGTAATTATGTGTATTTTATTCATAAATAAATATTCATCAGCTATCTTAGTACCCATAACACAAGCTACGCTTACTTTGGGGCTAGGTGGCGATGTGTGTATTGTCGTAGTATATTTATTTATTTATTATTATTTTTATTATAGAAGCTATGCAGCAATGTTTCGTAACGTCTTGTTCGATCTCCTACAATAAAACAAGACAAAAAAAAAGTTATAACTGTATATAGTCCAAATATAATATTTATAACTGTATATAGTCTCCAGCCCTGACGCAATGTTGCCTGTTTATCAGGATTTTACCAGATATACTTGGGTGAGTGTGCTCAGGAACTTCACAATCTTGTTCCTCCTTCCCCGTTCTACCACAGAACAGCGAGACACCGTGAGCGGTGGCATCCTTATGTGGTTTATATTCCATCAACAGGAACGAAACGTTTTTATCTACGTTTCGGATACGCATCGCTAAGACCTCATCATTGCTTTCTAATGGGCATGATTGTCGACAAGTCCTATCGTAAATAAATAAAAAAAAACTACATACATAAGTATATTGTAACAGGGCGGCCGATGCAGGACATGTATTTGCATGCGCTGCAAAAAAAACACTAGGGAATAGAAGCTGTTCAGCAATGTTTCGTAAAGTCTTGTTCCATGCCATGCAATAAAACAAGATATAAATAAAAAAGTTGCAAATATAATGTTTAAAGCTGCATACAAGCTACTTACTTAGGCCGATTGAAACTTTGCAGGACATGTTTCTTGCATGCGTTGCAAAACAAAACCTAGGACATCGAAGCAATATAGCAATGTTTCGTAAAGTCTTGTTCGATCTCATGCAATAAAACAAGACATAAATAAAAAAGTTGCAAATATAATATTTATAGCTACGTAGAAGCTACGTACGCGCGGGCAACAGAGAAAAGAAAACTTTGCACTCCAGACTTGTATTGGATTTTCTGAGAAAAATTGCCTCCACAAAGCGGAATGTGAGTTGACGTGGGTTATAGGAATTATAGTTTACCCCGGCTGTTATGAGATATGAAAAGTTTTTTTCTCGCGTGAAAAATGGTTGTTCCTACACATCATAAATGCGAATAACATTTATTGTTTCCAATTGTTTAGTTTCTCTGAGATTTCATATAGTTTTTTTTTTATTATTTTTATTCCACTACAAGTTAGCTCTTGATTCTATCTCACCTGGTGATAAGTAATGATGCAATCTGTGATGGTAGTGGGCTCACCTGGTATGGTAGTACCCCTAATCAGTTTCTACGCGTCATCGCACCGCAACACTAAATCGCTTAGCGGCACCTCTTTGTCGGTAGGATGGTAACTAGCCACAACCAATGACGGTCACGACCAAAAAAAAAGTGAACACTGAGCTTCTTAAACAAAGATATCACATGTAAATTAAAGTACGTTTAATTTTTATTCCAAGCTCCTGTATAATTGAATTATGTAAATGTTTTATACGGTTGTCCACTAACTAATTCCTCTGAAGATTAACATCAATATATTGACCCGCCTCGATGCACTTAAGTTGATAACGCGCTCCCGTAGGTGTAAACATACGGACGCCACACGTTGTGGTGTTGTCAATAAAGCTGCTCGCCCACTGGCAATTTGTTAGTTTTTTTTGTTACCAGTCTAATACCCATTTCTACTAAACCCATCAAACGCTTAAATCAGATGCCCAAGGCTATAGGGGAAGCTTGGAGAAAACAAACGTATCACCAGCTCTGACGCTGACTATCGTGAGGCGCCATCTTAAGTTACAACACAGACTCACCGGTGCGTAATTTTGAAGGAATTCGTAAACTGACATTTATCAGATAAAAAAAAAAGATTTAATTCAATAACCTAAAATCCATACGAAAAGTTTATAATATGATAATACAAACACAAAACACGACAACTTATGGCAAGAATCATAGACAAGTTAGGTTGTATTAGTGGCCTAATTAAAATCGATTGCTGGAAGGTAAATATAGGACTAGGAATCTCCTTAGCTTAGGTGCTATTTACTTAGGCATTGTCTTGTTCGTCGTTAATTAAAACGGGTGTAAGTACATCGACACATATAAGCCCACTACAGGGCACGAGTCTTCTCCCACTATGACAAAGGCTTAGGCTGTAGTCCACCAGGCTGGTCCAGTGTGGTTTGGTGGACTCCACATGCCTTTGAGAACATTATGAAGAACTCAGACATGCAGGTTTCCTCGCGATGTTTTCCTTCGACGTTAAAGCAAGTGATATTTTTATTGCTTAAAACGCACATACACACACATACGCACACACAACGCACATCACGAGAGCTCAGTGATTGTGATTGCGATTGCGATTGCGATTGCGATTGCGATTGCGATTGCGATTACGATTGCGATTGTGATTGCGATTGCGATTGCGATTGCGATTGCGATTGCGATTGCGATTGCGATTGCGATTGTGATTGTGATTGTGATTTTGATTGCGTTTGTGATTGTGTTTGCGACTGTGATTGCATTGCGATTGTAATTGTGATTGTGACTGCGATTGCGATTATGATTGTGATTGTGACTGTGACGTTGATTGTGATTGTGATATTGCGATATTCATCAATTTCTTATTATAGATATATAGAAGAAACACATTGAAAATTCTTATTATTTTACATTTGCAACCATGTTGATCTTTTGAATTGCAAAGGGTATGAAAATATATAATAATTGTAATTATTGACATCGAATAATGTCAAAGAATAACTTTGTGGGCCTGAGTATATGCTTTTATAACATGAAGAACATGCTGCTGCGTTTTATGCCGGTTTCTTCTCTGTAGAATTTGCATCCCAACCAGTGGCAGAGTCCCAACAGACAGACATACTTGGCGCTCCAAAAGTGCTTATATTAGACCTACTTGAAATAAATGAATTTCGAATTTGAATTTATTTTCTTCTAAGGCGCAGTGCAACTCTCAGTACACCACGTAGTCTGTGGCAGCATAGCCTAACGGTATCGGACTTATGCATCGATGCTGATTAGTCTCTGTCAAGACGATTTCCGTCTAATGAACCGCTATCGTTGACACAGGACCAGGTTAGGTATGTTATTCATTTGAGGGTTTCATACAAATGTAATAATAATTATTATTATATTTGAGCGTTACCCCTTGGAAAAATTATTGGATGTTATATGTATACATACATATTTTAGCTCCTTGTAATTAAAATATTTTTTCTTTTAATAAATTTTTAGGAGTGTTTTTAATCAAGCATTGTTAAGAATTCAAAAAAACAATAATATAGAAAAAAAATGTTAGTATTCAAGCATAAGTATTTTTGGTTACAGTGAATCTTCGCTAGGAAACATATTTGTTACATAATTGTAACGGGATGGTGATAACTTCGTTCGCCAACTTAAATCTAAAGCTACGAGGGTTCCAAACGCGCCCTGGTCTAAGAAGAGCCCACAGCAAACTTAGCCAGGTAAATTTATTTTTTTGTTATCACCATCTTCCAGTAAATTTATATTAAGCTATAAAGCTGGAGCAATTCACACCCAAGCTTTTTTATCGTTTAAATAATCCTTAATATTATAATAGGATTTTTCTGTAAGCTTACGTTTTATATAAACTTTGAACTTATTGAGAGACATCTCAAAGATTTCATTTGGTAATTTGTTATAAAATAATATACAATTGCCCTTGAATGAATTAGCAATTTTGTGTAGCCTAGTAAACTGCACAACGAGTTTATTTTTGCTTCTAATATTTATATTGTTACAGTGCATTTTCTTTTTACTTGTTTAACATTCGGTAGTGTGAATTTAATACTCTTCGTTTTTTTTCCGTTAAGAGCTAAGTTATTAGCCTCAAGCCATTGTACTACTTTAGCGAGACATATGTTTACATCGTCAAGATTTTTTTCACGACGTTTAATTTTAAACATCAATGATGTATCATCAGCAAACAATACTATCCCGTGATTGTCCTCAGCTAGGTAAGGAAGGTCATTCATGTAAATGAGGAATAGGAAGGGTCCTAATATGTCGTTCAACCGCTTTCCGTTCACGTCAACTTTTTGAATTCTATCATTAAGATAGGATATGCCCCGAATTCCATAGTGGTGTAGTTTCCTGATTAATGTTTCATGTTGTACACAATCGAAACCTAACTACAGTTCCTCCTAACTACAGATTCGCTCAGTGCTTAACAAATATTTACAATCAAACAGCATTTAAAATAAAAAGATTACTACTAATACTTACTATAGGGAGCGATTTGTAGACGGAGTGGGCGTGTGTGTGTGTGTATTTGTATATGAGTGTCCTGTGGGTCGGAGTGCGTGTGTAATTGTCATGTTTGTGTGCGTACATGTAATGTCTGTAATTCGAATGTTCCACGTACACTAAAGACAATAAAACTAAATTTAAACAAATTAATTACTTTCATACAGAAAGAAAGGAATTAAAGGTTGTAAGGCTCGATACAGCATCAACATCGACAGATCCTTATCATATTCATTATCAACCCCCTACCCGCTCACTGCACGGACGGGTCTCTTCTCAGAATGAGAAGGGCTTCGGTAATTTAGCTCTTAAACATTATATTGTATTAAAATTGCATGTTAGTTCATTCATTTTAAAGTCAAAGTCAAAAATATCTTTATTCAAGCAGGTCCACAGATAGCACTTAATATGATACGTACATGGTGATAGCCATATTCGTAAACATAAAACTAAAGCTACGAGGGTTCCAAACACGCCCTGGTCTTAGAAGAAGCACATAACAAGATAAGCCTGGTTTTATGTGCTAATCGCTATCTTTGCATGCCAGCTGATGGCAACACACTGTGACTTCTTTATTGGTATTTAAATAGCATCTATTTAAGCATGTGTATTATGCAAATAAAGATCTATTCTATTCTAGGCCGTAGCCCACCACGCTGGATAAGTGAGGATTGGTAGACTTCATTTTATTTTATTTATTTATTTTATTATTTATGTACCATAAATTGTGATTGTGAACATAAGATACATGAAGTGTACAAAGGAAAGCTTATCTCTATAAGAGATCTCTTCCAGCTACCCCAGGATGTGAGTAAGAAGGTTTAATTGTGGTATAGGTCAAATAAAGGTACAATATATTTCATAACTACTAAGTATATTTAATATATCTAAATAATAACAAAATTCTACATACTAATACAATAACATTCGAATATACTATATATATACAAAATACATAAAAATAATATAATTCACACTCCTTTGAGAACGTTAAGGAGAACTCTCAGGCATTTTGTTTATTTATACACTGTATTTGTATACCACAAAGGGAAGACAGGCGAAGCAACTTAAAGAATATTATATAAAAGGCGGCCTTATCGCGTATTAGCGAAGTACGATTAATATTAAAGCATCAAAAACCACTCCCTTCAGAATGACAGGTGACAGTAATTATTTTACCTCCAATGTTCTAGGCGTTAGCTCTAAAATGTGAAAATGGGAAAAAAATTCTGAGCTAGTAACATTCCGCGGGTGTAAAGTGAGAAGTGCGCTTCACTGTTTTTGGTCACAATGCACAGCATACAATAATGGCTAAATGAGAATTTCGTATGTTCTTAATTCAAATGATGGGGAAACTAATTGAATACACACTTGTATCATCAAACAACACTGCTCGACTAAAGGCCACTTCCAACGGGAGCGTTTAGCCATTATCACCACGCTGGGTAGACGGGTTGGTGATTGTATACAGTGGCGTGCACTACATACAAGCACAAAAGCACTGCTTACCCTATAATTTTTGCATTACTCATCAAGGGAAAGGATTTTTACATCTTATCCTATCTTCTTTCTTTATGCATACCCAGCTGAAAAATCCTGTGCACGCCACTGATTGTATAAGATGGTAGAATGGATGTAACCTTGCCTTCCAAGGTTGCCTTATGATCAGGAAAACCAATAGAAACAAAACGGTGGGGTTTATCATTAATGCATAGGTATTAAGGATTAATTGCTTTAATTAAAAGCGCAATTAACTCTGAATCCAGAGATGCATACCGGGTATCGAACTTTGTCATCTTGAAAAGGTAGCTGAAGCCACTGTCACCGCATCAATCGACATCGAAGTATATTTATTTTATTTATTTATTTATGTACTATAAATTGTGATTGCGAACATAAGATACATGAAGTGTACAAAGGAAAGCTTATCTCTATAAGAGATCTCTTCCAGCTACCCCAGGATGTGAGTAAGATGATTTAATTGTGGTATAGGTCAAATAAAGGTACAATACACTTCATAATAACTACTAAGGTTATTCAATATATCTAAATAATAAAAAAAATCTACATATTAAAACAATAAAATTTGAAGATACTATATATACAAAATACATAAAAATAATATAATAAATATTTATATAATATAAATATAAATATATATCTGTAATAAGAAAACAGTGATAAATATACTATGACAACGATAGATAATGCTCCTTTACATTGTGTTTAAAAGAGTGCACCGATCTTTGTATAACTATCTTTGGAAAATATAATATCTTTGTTACACAAATTTTAATGACTTGTACCTTTGTTCACTTTTATTTATTTCTTTTTGACTGGTTTATTGATATCGGCATTCATTATACTAATGTCCAGAAAATCCATTCATATCGTCTTCCTACGGGCGGATTTGGTTGTGTTGCATAGCATTTTAAAAGAAAATTTTAAATTCATTTATAGGCCAGTTTATAAGCACTTTTGGCACGTCGAGTCAGTCTGTTTGTAGTGACTCTACCGCCGGTTTGGAAGGCAGATTCCACAGAAAAGAGCCAGCAAGAAACTCAGCAGATTGCTCTTTTTCAACATAATTTTACAGTTCACAATCTTTTAAATTCAATACCTTGTGAGAGATGAGAGCTGAGCCTGCTTCGAAGCAGCCTTGTCGTTAAGAAATTCATCAATTGTATAGTAACCACGATTTATTAAATGTGTTTTAACACAGTGTCCAAACTTATGCATTGGTAGGTAAAAAAATACTTTTAATATTTCATATTATAAAAGCATATACTCAGTCCCAAAAAGGACTTCTGCACCTTTAGAAAACGATATGCAGATGTCACTAACTTATGTCCATTTCGAGTACGTCTATATCTTTTCGTACCTATATAAAGAGTAATGTTTTGTCTAACAAATACTATATTGTTATAAATATATTGTGAGGCTACCGTAAGTATACCTTTTTCTTAAAAATGTTCATGGAGGGATTCACGTTATTATCCACGTGACTCAGCATACTTAACGTACTGGAGCTTTGATCATGGCGGTACGGTGGTAACAAGCCGCGGCCGAAGCCTCCCACAAAACAAAAGCTAGTATAGAAGAGCTATGATGCACACCTACCTTTACAAAGCACAGAGTGGCAAGACTGGTTAGTATGCCTCCATTTGATAACATTAATTAAATCTGTGAGACCTACGATTTGGATACAAATTATTAAGGGCGTCTTTAAATGAAGATTTGTTTTATTATCGAATCCAGAACATATTTGCGGTATACGCCAGTAACTGATTGACCTATACATTCGTAACTGGTTGATCTCGTAGCTCATATTGTTTTTAAAAAGCGAACGTACGTGGTCTTACCGCTAGTAAGACATATAAATATTTTCATTTATTTATTTGGCAAAAAATAAACCCCGAGAATACATCAAAGTTGCCCAATTCTCCCCGGGGATATAAAAAGAATTTAAAGATAACAATAAATTACAAAAACAATATATAAACTCTCATACTAACTCAAACTCAACTCAAATAATAACAATAACAAAAAATATAACAATTATTATTCTCTAATACCTTTCTAATATTTTTTATTTTTTTCGGAGCTGAAGTGGCTTATAATATATTCTGTGACAAACCAAAAGATACGCAAGTTATAAAATAGTAAAAGTTAATAGAAGATGAGATACGATGAACACCTGCCTTAAAATAAGTACAGATATGCGACCAGTTCATATGCATCCATCAGATTACATTAATTTAATCAGTGGGACCTACAATTTGAATACGGACACTTAACGGCGCCCAAAAATTAAGTTTGATGCGGTAAAACCTTTTTACTTCACTTTGCTTATGTGTAGGACGGTCGAAAGTTTTCTCTACGACTTTTTTTTGACATCTTCGCAATACAGGAGTGTAATGTTAATAGGAATCGTGTATAATAATAAGTGGTAAAACCTTTTAATTTCACTTTACTTATGTGTAGGACGCTCGAATTTAGTACCTGCGACTTTTTTTATTTTTAAACGTCTTCGGAAAATAGAAGTTTAATGTTTTTAGGATACATGTATAATAAGTAAACAAGTCTAGACTTGAATATAACAATGCATTTAGAAGGCTGTTAGGGTTAAAACGCAACTCCAGTCAAGTGACATGTTAACGGAGGCGAGGACAGATGATTTTTATGTCTACAAAAAATCTGCTTCAAATGTTTGATAAACAATGAATAATTGTAAAGTGCAATCAATAATTGTTAAGACCTGAGGATGCTCCGGTTTCGGAGCGAAACGTGCGTAGAGGGTACATTGCCGAATATCTGTTTGGTTTGGAGTATAAGGATTGAAGAAATTAAAAATTACACCATATAGATTCTCCTGCTTTTCGCGGACTATAGCAAATGAAGCTTAACTTTCATAATAAATCAGCTTCACACCTACAGCGCCTTTGTAGTAGCACCAACAACATTCTAAATGTTGTTTGTGAAATAATTGCCTGCCCAATAATTAAACATTGGGTGGCTTCAGGGCTCCATATGTATATTAAATCATACGTCTACCATGAAGTATTTCTCATACTACATATTACAGTATACTAAGCCTTATATAATATGAAGTATTATTCTATCTAAAGGATTGCAATTTTAGTTTTTTACTAAACATAGGATAAATTGTTACTAACACGTACTAACAAGTATGTGGATACCTGTCTGACTGAATTGAATGAAAATTTATTTTTAATAACAAGATGATAATAATATTGGTTAAGGTGCGGATACAGAAGGCCAAGGTAGTCCTTGAAACGGCGCGTATTATGACGAGGTTCGTCACTCTGGAACCCTGCCCACCGGTTGCTTGAGTACTCAAAAGCCCCGCAAGCAGAAGAGTGGATTTTGTAATTAAATATATGATAGATTAAAAAATAATAACAACCGCCGCCGCCATCCGCAAAAAATTACGAATTTTATATTTTCTGCAACTCCCTCAACATGGGTATCAAAAGAAAAGGCTTGACTAGTTGAATACTATACACTGTGATAGTTAGTACAATTTTTTCGTTGAGGAGGTAAAAATTTTCTCACTCTTGCTTGATGACAGGGCGTGTCAGACTTGCATGGACTAAAACAAACTTATCATGTCTGCCAGTATTTTTCATGCCAAGCTTTGTTAAGGGTTTTTTGTCTTTTTCTTTTCTTGGTTTTTCTCGTTCTTAACATCAGTATATTTTGCCATTTATATTACATCCATTTTCATTAAAACACGAAAGTAATGCAGCTTCTCGTTTTACATTTAATCAATTAACCGCTTCATCGTAAAGGAGTTTGTTTATTTTTATGCTCATATCATTTAATGTTCCGACTTTTATCGTATGCGGCGCGGTGAATAATTAGCTTCGTACGGTAATAAACCGACAAACAACTTATTGCTGCGGCCATTGATTTTATTTCACTAGTGATTTAACACCTTTTACTACATTACAACATTCTGACTGTTCATATACGGATCACGAGGTCACTACTTCACTGAAAATGAGTTTTTTGTTAAGGCCTTAGTACACTACGTTGGCCCATTGCTAATTGATGGACTTCACACACCCTTGCAAACATTATGGAGAACTCAGGCACGCAAGTTTCCTCGGAATGTTTTTAACGTTACTATTCACCGTTAAAAGCAAGTGATGCAATATTAAATTAATCTCTCAAAAACACAAATAACTCCCAAAACCAGGCAAATGTGCTCTGTCTAATTTATAATTATTTATTTTATATGCGAGTCTCACGGTCATCATCGCTTACGCTCACGCTGAATAACTGGATATGTTCAATAATTAAATTTATAAAAATGGATCTATTCAGTAAATTAAAATATTCATTTTTCAAAATCAGACTTTAGTTTTAAGTAATAATAATTACAAACTAAAATTAATATTTACAATAAATATATAATAATGTTTATAATACTCCCTTCAATGGGTAGTTGAAATAAAGACGAAATTGCGTTTCTGTGAAAATACAAGAAATAACATTTAAAGCCCTTACTTCAGGTCTTTAAAATCAAAATAATTTCTTCTTGAAATAAACTGTTAAACCTCTTTTTTAAATGTCACTTATCCCTGTAAAAAACATTGGTGACTTTCAGAAAAGGTTCGATATATGAACTCGAGAAATTCTTTACAAATATAAGCCGTCTAACTGTTCAATTATGGGCATGGTACCCAAAATGCTGGCGCTATTGCCCCTTTGAATTGATAGACTTAGCCGTTCGGCTAAATATACGCCACCTCTTGGGTCACCAGACGTAAATACCAATTTTTGGGACACGATGTTAATGAAAATTTTCGTGTCCGAAGACCATGAGCCCAGAGTCTCAAAAGCAAGCGCCGCAAAAACGTAGTCATTACAGATAACAGAGTATTTACGGCGCTCAAGCATTTGAGCAGATTCGGCAGCTGCTGCCGCTTTTTGGGACGTACTCGGCAAGTGAGTGAGTCTATTCAGTTGTTTACTGAGATCATAAACGCAACTTTTTATGTATTAAGTTATCCTACGTATTTATTATAAGTGTTAGTTTTCTTTGTTTTTACAATTAGCTTATTTATCGGATTAGGGTAAGCTTGTAATAAATTAAGTTTTGTAATAAAATTAAATAACTCATTATTCACACTTATAATTTATATTGTAATATTTATGATTTTTTTACATTGATGTGGATTGCACTTTTAAAAGAACAGCCGCTAAAAGTGTAATTATTTGGAGATCAGATACGCACGTACTAATACAAAAGTAAAATTCATTTAAAATACTTAAGTATTTCATACCAATGTATAAAGTGCTCGAGTTAAATGTGAATTGAGCTTTTTAAAGAACAAAGGCAAAAAACCATTGCTGTTTCGAGATCAGTTACGCTCCAACATATGAGTTAAATCACTTAAAATACTGAAATATTTTGAATATACTGGTTTTTCGTTGCTTGCAGTATTAAATGTAAAATATTTTGTATCAACCGGCCTTATCTCTTAACCGTAGTGTAGGACTGCTCCCATAAATAAGACGTCTTAACAGTTAATTATGAACATTATCTCGCCTCATTTTAACTGCAGCTTTTACCTTTCGCCTTTTCATTTAAATCTACTTAAAGTCTACATACTTTGAATTGTATTTTTAAAAGGACAACATTTTTAAAATGAAAATACTCAAGCATTTTATACTCACTCACTTTCTTATCGTTTATAAAATGAATGCAAATGGTAAATAATTTGTAAAAGACGTTCTAGCTTTCAATCATCTCATAAGTGGTAATATTCGTTAATTTTAAAAATAATTATCATTTCATCCGCTTATGTTAGACCAAACAAGCATTTTATAAAAAAAATAGCGGCATAATCTACACAAGTAAAATTGACTAGAAATACTCAAGTATTTTATACTCTCCCACTTTCTTTTTGTACAGAATGTTAAATATTTTGTATCAAGAGGCTTTATCTTACATTTACCGTAGTCAACGTCTGCTCCTATAAATAAGACGTCTTATCCGTTAATTATAAACATAATCTCGCCCCCGGCTACCTTCTCCCTATCTCTCACTCGCTTATTTTAAACGTCATGCGCGGATTGTACCTCTTTAAATAATTATAGGAAAAATGAGTTAAGTTACTTTGCAACTAGAGACACTTTAGTGTTTTGTGCAAACTTGTGTTGCTACGAGACACTAAAGTGTCTGTACACTTTATTTCAGGTACAAGGTAAACAATATAAAACATATGATATCAGCCAGTATTGAGCAGATGTAAACACTTAAGATTTCAAGATTATGCTACTGGGCACAAACTACTCAGTGTCTTGTAGTTTTGACCGGCGGCTGTGTCCATTGGACGTTACTGGACACAGACACCGCAGTGATCTGAATGCCGTGCCGTGCCACAGTGTACTTTACCTTCAAAAATAGCTAGAAATATTTTTTATAATTATTATATAATTATAATTTTATAGTTCAAATTTTTGTTACCTTATATTGTTGTCACAAAAATATATATAATACATTAATCTCATTTTATTTTATCAATGATTCTATGGTACAACTCCGAAATACCTGTAACATTATTATTGCAACAGGACGCCCCGCCCCGTGTTTACTCGTAGAATTTAATATAGCACGTCTGTTTATGTTATGTGCGATCTTCAGCTCTGAGCAGTAGTACAAGTTATAAGCGATGCGATTTCTTAAGTCATGCTCGATTTAATACGATATGATGCACTATCATTATTCAAAATATTCGAATACGGCTCTTAGTTGGATATAAAGCAGTTACTTCTGGTTATTTATTTGCTCTCAGAGGAAGTTCGTTCTACGGATAGTATGTGCAAAAATTATGCTTTTTTTTTTAATACAGATAAAATGCCTGACGCATTGCCATTGGAGGAAACGGAGGAATTATGTGGGACTTGCACCCACTAAAAACTCTGTCCCTCGATTAGCTATAAGTGAGAGCACTTGCGTATTCAACGCACTTTGCTACCTATCAAACATCGATATTTTTTATATACATTTGGTAGCCTAAAAGAAATCGCTTTGTAACGATAAGCCCGGCAAATTGTACTCTAGTTTCTCTATTGTATTCGCATTTTCGTTAAATGCATGTAACTTCATAGCTAAATATTAATTTGACTTTGAGATGGTGACAACGAAATTAAACCCAGCTAAGTTTGTTGTGGGCTCATCTTAGACCAGGGTGCGTTTGGAACCCACCTAGCTTTATTTTTAAGTTAGCGAATGTTGTTATCACCATCACCTAACATTAATGGTAACATATTATATGCACGAACGCTTCATAAGTGCCTGTTATAAGGTCTACATGAATAAAATATTTTTGAATTTTGAATTTTTTGGATGTTCGTCAAATTGTATATAAATTTAATATCAGGCAGGCATACATCTTTCTTTATTGTTAAACAAGGTTTAAATTTATCTCCATTCCAATTTTTTGTCAAAATGGTTCAGTAGTTTTGTGAAAGAGTAACAAAGTTCATACTGACAAACAAACTTTGACCTTTATAATATTCGTCTCTTAACCTCTTTCACCTCTCCCTTGTACCATCTCAACAGAATACCAAGTCACACCAGTTAACTGCCCACCCGGGTTTCACCATGTGGGGTAGTAGCGTTCGAAATTTGAATTTTACCATGCACCGTGCAAATTGCAGTCGACTGTAGGGTAATACGGTATGGTAATGCGCTTTGGGAAGGTTTACATTGTCGCGTGGTGACACAACCTACTTAAGACGCTGGTTAGTTAACAGAAGATTACTCATGTTTCACAGTGTTTTAATGGCCAGAGGATTTTTAATGTGAAACTTGGATGATTATGGATATAGATGGATGTAATGGATGGATGATTGGATGAAAGTGAAAGCGATTGTGTTCTATGGGTGTGATGTACGAGTACTTATCTTGAATCGTCCGAAACGTGGATGGCTGCTGCGATCTTGTATTGGGCGGGCGACGATAAGCGCTCTGTCACCTCTTGATGGCACTCTCTCTTCCGTTGAAGAGTCCTGTCACGGTCGCCAATATATGTTAAATCCTTATATTGGATACAACATAGGGCCCGATAGGCAGACCCTAGTTCTTGTTGCAGGTTTGAGTGAATAAAAAACGTGACCTCAGCGAACGTTGTATTTAAATAAGTGAATGATGTTACATTATTTTCTTCTTCTTCTTCTTTGAGTTAATGGCTTTTTACATTATTTATTTTTTGTGTGACAAGTTACATTGACAGATGACGCAAAGTTCACTGACATTGACATTGATTATTTTCGTACTTGACATTTCACTATGGTTGTAAAGCGCGCCGACAAAGGGTTTCAAAATAACAATTTCGACCGTGGCTAGTTACCACCATACCGACGAATACGAAGCGATTTCGCGTTCCGGGACTACTTAATAATAATAATAATAAAAATCCTTTATTGCCATACACTATTGTTAATACAAGATTAATAACTAAAAGAATCATCAATTAATGTTAACAATATGGCAAATGGCCGCAAACTCAGCCTTATACTGTGCATTAGCAACAATGCTCAGCGCTGATTTTCAGTCTGCACCAGTATCAGACTGAGCAAACAACCGTAGAAACCGATTAGGGTTTAATATAACTGCCATAATCGCTGAAATTAGCCCGCTACAATCTGAGACTGCATCGTCACTTACCACTAGATGGGATTGTGATCAAGGGCTAACTTGATTCAGAGTAAAAAAAATAAACAAATTACCAAGTAGCAGTCACTGTTTAATTACTGTTGTCTGATCCTGTATCAAATCGACAGGAATTTATGGCGGTAAACATTAAGTTTGATACTCAACACTGATATAAAAAAAAAACTGAAGATATTTGTTTGGTTGAACGCGCTAATCTCGGGAACTGCTGGTATGAATTGAAACTAGGAATACTATAAGCTATAAAACATCACGTCAGTAACCAATAAGAGAGAATCATCAATTCAAAATTGGCTGGGCAGAAACCCTGCTTTCTGAGTCAAAGGCCGTGGGTTCGATTCCCACAACTGGAAAATGTTTGTGTGATGAACAAGAATATTTTTCAGTGTCTGAGTGTTTATATGTATTTTTTCAGTATTTATGTATATTATTCATTGAAAAAATATTCATCAGTCATCATAACACCCATAACACAAGCTACGCTTACTTTGGGGCTAGATGGCGGTGTGTGTATTGTCGTAGTATATTTATTATTATATTATTATTATTATTATTATTATTATTATTATTATTATTATTATTATTATTATTATTTAGTAGTATAGTAGCCGGTAGATCCCTGGTTCAAATCCTGACACATGAAATTTTGGAATTTATTATTTCTGAATTTTGTCCGCTTTCCCCACATATACTCGTTATAGTATTTCAGAGACATACAGAGACTAGACAAGCACGTTTTCTCTTAAGCTGTATAATCACTTACCACCAGGTGTGGTGGCAACTAAGCGCTAGTCTGTTAAATAGAATTCTTGTTAAAGAATTTCAAGGAGCGAATGAAGAGATCATAGCCAACTTTGCATTTATATTAAAATACATCCGGACATTTCTTTGAGAAAAACCAGTACGTACAAGGTTCGTTATAAGAATATTGCAGCTTGCTCTGATCGTTGACTAAGTGAAATAATAATAGACGGGATACAGTACGAAACGAAATGAAGCTGATTTCAAGGAGCTAAAGAAATGGTTATAATTTTTTTTATAACTATAATTTTTGTGCGCGTAGCAAAAGAGCAACGAAATGGCGGGATCTTTAATTGGCAGTTTTTCGCAATGTTTTGACGGTATGTTCCGTATAGGCTCCGAAACGGCAGAACCAATTTCAATGAAACTTTCAGAGAATCTCCGGATTGACCTGGCGAGTAATCCTGTAAAGTTTGGTGACGATCGGATCACTCTTATTTTTGAACTGTCAAACTGTCAAATACAGCTTTTATTTACTATGATGATATTCTATTGTTGGGTAAACATGGATGTAGATAATGATCTTCAACCGCTCGAGAAGAGAATAGAATCTCTTCTATTCTCTTCTCGAGCGGGTGAAGATCATGAATACCGAGATAAATAAATGATTTAATATATTATGAGACTTAAATTAAAAATTCAATGATGTAAGTTTATTATTTAAATAAAATAAAAAAAATCTAGCCTTTAAAGCCAAAGGATATTATATCCAGAACTGAGAATGATTGCGCTGTGTTTAACGATTAGTTCATTCACACGTAAGTTGGCTAACGCTCCGTCTACCCTTATTAACAGTCTGCGCCCCCTTCTTAGAATCTTCCGCTTTGAAATAATATTTCTGCATGTTTAATGCAAAAAGTATCCTTCATTTGTAGTTCTAAAGACTCTTCTCTTTTTTCACGTTTTAACATTTTTTTACAAGTCACGCTGTTTTTCTATGTATAAAACATTAGCAACGTTTAATAACTACCGTGTCTTTTTTGCCTGTGGTTCAAGTCTGGTTATGATCAAACTTTAGTGGTCTTTTAGACTGCATAGCTAAACGTCATTTTTATGCCAATAGTAAATTGGATTTATTCCCCTTCTTTGGAAAGCGCTAAAGATCATCAGTCACAATAGTAACCACTAAAATGTGATCATCTATATAAATAAATTAGTGAGTCTAGTATGATTTCGAATGTAGGTTATTTCTTATTACGCTAAAAACATTAATAAGCAAAATATTTTATTGTTACTTTTGTACCTTTGTAACACGAGCTACGCTTACTTTAGGACTAGATGGCGATGTGTATCGTCGTAGTATAGTTATTAATTTATAAAGTTTGATAAATTATAAAGATTGTATTATGGCTCTAAGGCTTATCGGTGAAACAGAAACGCTAAAAGATTTTAAGTAATCCACTGCCATAGTTTTTACTAAAACAAATCACACCTAATATCACATGCAAAATTACGAGTATAATCAAGTGACTCATATCACTGTACGCGTCACGTAGCGTAGGCACTATGCGCGAGCCGGTCTTTTATCTTCAATAGGGTTGTCACAAGTAAACACTTGAATTAGTTTGTATGGAGAAAGAAATATGGTTCTTATTAAATTTTTTTTTATGGAAACTGTTGCACCCAGTATTCCGTTATTCGATTACACGTTGTATACATACATAAATGATGACAAAAAAAAGTAAGCTGATTAGTGGATATTTTCACCTTAACTCCATAAAGTAGCTTAATATTTAAACGCAAACGTAACTCCAAACATATTAAGGCTCACGCTGTTAACTAAATAAATTCAGCAAGGCTTTACATACTGGCCCGAAGTCAGGAGCTCAGAAGTCGCCAACTTTTAACATCGGTTAATCTAACCCAGGCAGTTGCTGGCAGGGTTTCAAGTTACTTTTTTTTTTAATTTGGCACTCGCACGAAATAAAAACCAGGCACCTTAATTGTTGTGACCCAAATTGTCTCTTCCTTTGCTCATGCAAATTGCTATGCACTAATTAAAAAATAAATTAAATCGTTAAACGGGAAAACTATGCTATGCGTTTTTTTTAAAACGGATTTCGGTATTAGAATTGTTAGAAAATTCACAAAGAATGGCCATAGTAGGAATTGTTTGAAATACCAGTATGGTCCTAAGGTATACAACTATAGGGTTGTACCGAACAAAAGAATATATTAATAATCCATCAATTACAAAATGAAGTACTTAGAGAAATTGTAGCGCTAGTGTAATTTTTAGATTACAAGAAAATAGTGGTAAGTAGATAGTGTATAAAAACAAGTGATGTAAGAATGGTTTCATGATGGAGCTGCAAATGGCAATACTTTAATAGCATTTACAGATGGTGGTACATTTTATCGTCTTCAAGATCTTGCGAGTAATATAATAATAATACAGAAGGATACAGAAAGCAGTAGTCCTTGAAACGGCGCGAGGAGGAGGTTCCGCACTCTGGAGCCCTGACCGCCGGCTGCTTGGGCATTCAAAAGTACCGAAAGCGGAGTGTGGACGTTTATTTTTATAAATTTTTAATAGTATTTTTTTGAATAAATATGAAAAACTATAAATGATAAAAAATAATAATAATCATTTATTTGCGAGAATGTTTGTACAAGATCAAGATGCTAGTTAACAATACAGTAAAATATAGAAACAATACAACAAAATAGTAAAAAATATAGTGAGAAAATTTGGTTCATTTAAAAAAATCAACCCTAATTAAATGTCAAATTAAATTAAAATAAAAAACTACATACACATATAATAAAATTAAAAATGACAGTTAATAAATAAATTAATAACCAATCAAATGAAATGTTCCATCATTTATATTACGAATGAAAATTATTCAGTTTATAAGAAATACTCTCTAACATCATAATAACATTTTTCAAAAAAAAATTCTACATTTTACTTAATTTATTTTTAAACATATTTAGAATTATATTTTCGAGATCGGTTGGTAGTTCTTTATATATTTTTACAGCCATACCGCAAACACATTTTATATATGTAAGTAGTATTGCATCGTCATCTATAACAGGTAGCCTCCAGTTTACGACTGTAATGAGTTCGTAAACAAAAAAAACAGGAAATCAAACGGAAATCCGATATTAAGAATTTAGTACATTCCCCGCGCTCCCTGGAGAAATCATAGGGTACCCCGGGAGGGAAACTTGCAATTGTGAAAGATTCACCGGTTATAAGTCTAAATAATTGATGTTATAGCGACAAATGAGGCCGCATTTCTTAGTAAAATAGTATGTTTTGTCGACAATTTTATATTTTCAGTAGACTTCAAAGACCAAGAGTATATGGGTGCATAATTATAACATGACAAAATTTATTTATTTTTAGTTGGCGTTATACAACGTTTAAAATTACTATGATATAATATATGTACAAGTATATTTCATAAGTAATGATGCATACGTATATTTCATATGGAATCACCCTGTAAATATATTAAATCAAAAGTATTTATTTTTCATACAAACAAATTCACAACATTCTAATTATTTACTTATTACAACCCTATTGAAGATAAAAGACCGACACGGGCATAATACCTGAACTACGCAACGCGAACCGTAGGTGATGTACTTTTTTATATTTTCAGTAGTAGTTCTAGTCAACATTTTGAGGATGCTACATACATTCTGGTAGATTTGTGTGATGCATGAAGATTGAAGATATTATTAATTTCACTGTGCAGATTTTCCCAGTTTTCGGGGTTATAGCAAATTCACTTATAGGTAGTAGTAGTATATCATGGAATTCTGCAAAGTTACGCCTTTCAAGCAATCTTAGAAACATATTACGATTCCGATTAAGATTCCGATGAAAGTCCTGAAGTTAACAGTTATGTTAACATTAGTTAATGATTATGATTGCGATTACGATTGTTATTTTGACTATGATTGCGATTCCGACTGTGATTGTAATTACGATCCTGATTACGATTTCTATTAAGATTTAGATTGTGATTATGACTATGATAGCGTTTACGCATTTTTATTATGACCATGATTGCGATTAAAATTTCGATTGTGATTCCGAATAGGATCCTGATCGTAGATTTTGGAACCTTCAAAAGACCTATGTCCAGTGGACCTCAATCGGTGTAAGTGGTGATGATGATTCTCATATAGTTTTATTAACTTGTAAAAAGGTTATAGTATTACGTTTGTAAGATATTTATACGATATAAGTGTTCTGTTTTGCGAAATATAAAAGCTTTTACCGATGCTCTCTAAGTACCTTGTATTTGTATACAATACAACTAAGCTTGTTGTTTGTATTTGTATTTTTAAGTTTGTTAGGTATGACTTCTCATACGTATATTACGTAAGTTTTATATTTCAATGTTTGACTTTAAAGATCAAGAGGATTATGGGTTCATAATTTAAAAGGGCAACTTATTTTTATTTCAGGTTCAAGAATAATTTATTTATCTTAAAGAATAATTCTACATATTCACTTACAGAGAAATCATGTATATCTAATATTATTTGATTAGCAATCATATTAAACTTATTATTAGGTATACATAATAAATTATTAAAAATCTACCCTCATAGCCTTCGATATCCATAGAATGCAAAGTCGTTGTCATAGTGTAACTATTTCAAGTTTGCATTATATAAGTACTGTTTTTACGACATATCTGGCGCAGTGCTGTAGTCTTAAGTGAGAGGTCAGGGGTTCGAATTCCTGAGATATTTATAACTTCGGTTTTCTTTCGGATCTGGTCTGTACGGAGGCTTCGGCCGTGGCGATTTAGTGTTCTGATACGATGCGGTGTCATAGAGTTGGGAGTTTTATATATATCACACCTCTGACAAGTTAGCCCGCTACAATCTTAGACTGTATCATCGCTTATCGGGTGAGTTCGCAGTAAAGGGCTAATCAGTAGTGGAATGAAAAAAAATCTATCTATTTGTTTTTATAGAATCTGAATCTCTGAACCGGCTCCAACGATAATTGGAATTTAGTATGCAGAGAGTTCAGGCAATGAAAAACTGCCACAATATCATATAAGTACGAAGGTAAATTTTATCTCCATCTACAAGATTATAGTAGCTTAGGTGGGAATTCGGGCGGGCCCAAACCAGAAGACCTTGGTTCACATGCCTTTGAGAACATTGTGAACGATTCTCAGGCATGCAGGTTTCGTCACGATGTTTTCTCTTACACTCAAAAAAAGGTCTATTTAATTGCTTTTATTAAAAACGCTTATAGCTCCAAAAAGTAAGAGGTATGTATCGGGGATTGGACTCAGTAACAGAAATACATAGTATCATGGTTCCTATAGCCTTTTCTCGTATGTCTTTGATACGCCTCTGCCTATTTGGAAGAGATCGCTATGATATAGCGATAAGCCCGCCAAATTTTACGTTCTATTATAGTTTGCTATTGTATATGTATCTCTGTAAATTTTCTCTGTGGTGAAAAAAAAAACTGTATTCATTTATTCATTCATTTATTCATTCATGTTTCATGAGGTACAGCTTATGACAGATGGACAGACAGAGAGACGTGCGGATACGGTAGTTACAGTATACTGTTTTATCCTTTGGGTACGATACCCAATTAACAAAAAGATAAGAAACTCAGCCTTTTTTTAAGGTGGTAAATTAACTCGATTAATCAAACAAAGTACTCATTTACCAGTGCGCTTATTTATTTAGGCGCTTATATCATTTTCAAAGAGCTACCCGGGTTGCGGCACCAGCTAATTTATTTACAAATGCGTGCATTAATCCTCAGTAAAGTCGTGCTTTGCATCGTTAGACACTATGTTAAAACAGACCGTCCATCGTCATTATTATCATGTAAAATGTAAATTTTTGATGCTGAAAAAGAGCAACTGCTGAGTTTCTTGCCAGCTTTTTCCCGGTAGTATCTGCCTTCCAAACCGGTGGTAGAGTCACTCCAAAAAGACAGACTTGACGTTTCAAAAGTGCTTAAATTAGGTCTACTTGAAATAAATGAATTTTGAAATTTTGAATCAAACAGGACACAGGTCTCGTAGTCTACTACGCCGGCCAAATCCTACACTTCACACGACTTTAATAACATTATAAAGAACTCTTAAGCATTCAAGTTCCCCATTTCTTTCCTAAACCGTTAATACTATGAAAATAAAGACTAGTTTGCTTTTCTCCGCGAAAAGCAGGAGAATTATACTGCACACCAAACAGATCCTCGGCAATGTACCATCTACGCATGTTTCGCTCCGAAACCGGAGCATCCTCAGAAGTATGACTTAAAGTCAACATCTCCTAAGACTAACAATTAAACCAAAACCAAATGATAAAGTCAAAGTCAAAGTCAAATATATCTTTATTCAAATAGGCACATAGATGGCACTTTTGATGCGTTATTATATACAAAATGTGTACATAGCAGTGAGTAGTGATGGCGATAACTACAATCGTAAACTTAAAACTAAAGCTACGAGGGTTCCAATCGCGCCCTGGTCTAAGAAGAAGCCCACAACAAACTTAGCCGGGTGTTCTTTTTGTTATCACCATCTCACATTGTCATTAGAAAATATTTAAGAAGCAACCTGGTTAGAGCAATTGTTTACACCCAAGCTTTTTTATCGTTTACGTAATCTACTAATCATATAAACCCATTAACGGGTGTAGGGTTTACGTTGAAGTCGATGCTAGCCCAGTACGGGTTGTTGGACACCACACGCCTTTGAGACCACACGCTTTATGGAGAACACACAGACATTGAATGAATGAATGAATGAATGAATGAATGAATGAATGAATGAATGAATGAATAAAATGAATGGATGAATGAATGAATAAACTTTTATTGTACACCACATAAACATAACAAATTAACAGTAAAAATTTAACAAAAGGTATACAATTCAGTAAAAGGTAGACATTCAGGTTTCCTCACAATGTTTTCTGTCACCGTTGAAGCAATATTTTGATCATAGAAAAGTTAAAGGTGCGTGCTGGGATTCGAACTCAGCCCTTCTAATATAACGCCGAAGTACTAACCACTAAGCTGATAACGCTATTTTTATTCCACTACAAGCCCTTGTCTGCAATCTCACCTGGTTCTAGTGATGATGCAGTCTAAGATGGTAGCGGGCTAACCTGTGAGGGAGTATGGAAGTCATACCCCAGGTTGCAATCGGCTTCTACGCGACATCGCACCGGAACACTAAATCGCTTAGCGGCACATCTTTATCATTATAACGAGCCACGGCCAAAGCCGTTTTTTTTTTAATAAAAAAAAAATGAAAATAATCCGCGCCATCGATATTAATAAAGTATTACCGTTATTGAAAACCGCCCGTAATAGTAAAAGGATTTATTATTCGTATATGAAAATTTTTTAATCTATTTTCAGTGGCAATAAAGAAAGCCTTAAACACTGCAATAAAATATATTATTATCGTAAGGCGATTATAGTCAGCGCAAAAATAATTTATTTTGGTATCCCAAAAAATGAAGTAAGGCGAATTCAATTTTACTATTAAACTGATCGATTCAGATTGATTTTTATTTACAATCCCTATCCCTATCCTTCACGCAAAAACTACTTTACCGATCCTCATGAATCTTTGTACACATATTCTTGGAAGTGTTAGAAGTAATATAGGATACTTTTTATCCCGACATTAAATTCGGTTCCTTTGGGAGAGGGGATAAAAGTGTTTGACGATTTTACACCATAACTCCGACGATAGAGGTGTTTAATTTTGCCCAAACTTTGTGTAGATCTAAATGTGGTTGGAGATAGAGGAAAGAACTCCTCAGCCGACAGACGCAAAACCCTCATTTAACGCTTAGCGATACTGATTACTTTAATTTGTTTTAGAACTACAACTAAATTGAACGCCTCATCAAAATCAAACGCAGACAAAGTCGCGGGCAACAGCTAGTTTTTCTATATGTTTATGTGGTTTACAATAAAAGTGTAAGTGCATTCATTCATTGATGTTGATTCGGTACGCACTAAAACAAAAATAATATAAAGTGAGCAATACCATTAATGTGTGCTGGGAATAATAATAACAATAATTTTTTTTTTGAAGTTGTACATCTTTAGCGGCGTTAGAAAAAAATAATGGGAATCAAATTATACGATTTTACATGATTTTAACAGGATGTAGGTAGTTGCGAAATTGAGTGAGAGAGGAATACATGTTCCGCCAGCTCACTTTATACAATGCGGGGATATAGTGAGTGTACCATCTTTCAGGAATCAAAAGTTTCCACACACTATTGCGACCTATACTATAGGATCCTTGTAACACTTTGACTACGTCCCTCGCCCGTGCTTTACTCCTGCGCAATAGTGATGTTTGTAGGTACGTGTTGAAAGAATAAATCGTGATCCCCGACCGAGGTGACTGCGTCTTTTACAACATTATTACTTAATAACAGTAACTGTAAAATTCAATTTACCACACTTGTTTCATAATGTACTTTAACTGGTTAATCCTTTTGTGTCAATAAATTACTTGTTACAGTATTCGCTCACGTTGCTTCCGTAAAAAGGGCTAACGTCCTCTACAGTATTGCTACGCTGTCTGTACGGCATTTGTAACGAGATCAATCTCGTCGAACTAACTGCACACTCTGACTTGGTCCGTGTAGCGAGAACTAGTAACAGGCTCTTACCACACGGACAAATTCTAGGTGGTTCGTGTTTATTTCGCTTTTTTAAAATCCCTACGATAGGTACCATTTATTTTGGGTAAAAAAGTCTACTCAAATGGGGTTGTAGCTTGCATTAGCTTAGCATCCACGCCAGGTGCTGCCTTGTATACCCGGCCTTAAAAAGCAAGAATTCTTTCCTAAAATTTCGTCGCACAAAAGATTTTTGAATTAACAATCTAAAGCACTTTACCCGAGCTTGTATGAGTGTTTGTATTTTCAAAGCTTTCGGAGGAAAAGCCTTTTGATAGTATCTTCCAGGCATCGTCTTCGTGTTTTGCATAATGTTATAGTTTCGGAAGTTTTTGTAGGCATAGAGTACCTACCTGCCGTACTTTTCGGGTTCTATTTTTTTTAATATCTGCACGGCTAGCATGGGCAGGAGACAATTATATCCCCGCGGAAAGGATAAAAAAATATGTATATATATATATATATATATACATATACATATTTTTAAAAAAAATCTCTTGATAGTGAAGAAATAATATAAATATATATATATATATATATATATATGTATATATATATATATATAAGAGATTCACTATCACTATCGCCATATAAGATTTCCACCTTGACTCATCACGATATCTCTAACCATAAGGCGTAGCGACTTGAAATTGGGTAGGAATATTCTTTTTGCCGAGTATAGGTAAGAACGGATTTTACGAAATTCTTACAATCACAATCACAATCAAAATTACAATCACAATAACCATCACAATCACAAACACAATCACAATCACAATCACAATCACAATCACAATCACAATCACAATCACAATCACAATCACAATCACTATCACTATCACTATCACTATCACTATAACTATCGTTAAAAAACTCTAGTAAGGAAAAACTCTAGTTGCAAGTTCATAGTTTTAAATTTATTACCAATGTTTCTTTAGAATTAGTTAATAAAAAAGATATTAGTCAAATTACAGTCTATTTCTTTATCACGATAGGGTATTGATCCCATAAAATAAGCTACTTTCCTTAGGGCTAGATGGTGATTTACTTAATAAAGAAAAAGTAACCATATGGAAAAAAAATACATTGGAATATGTAAATTTTCAATTTCTCAGACGAGGATTGATTTGAGAATTGATGAGTTAGATAAATCCCATATTTCATAAATTATATTGACATTTTTATAAATTTAAAATTCATAAAAAAAATTCGGAACCGACAGGATTTGAACCTGCGACTCTCTGGCAATCGCGGCCTGAGCACTTTCTCCAATTAAGCTACGGCTCTCCTACCGTCGATGCCGAAATTAGTATATGCCTTTCACATCAATCTTATAGCAACTGTAGCGTCATCTAGAAGAAACGTTGCAGTTTTTACATAGCATATTGACATATGATATGTAAAAGTCATATTATATATATTATATGTCGTATGCTGAGGATATAATATGAGGCCGTAGTCAACAGCAAATCTGTCATCTAAAAATGACACACTTCCATCAATCAAGGTTGCCGCTAACTGCGATACCAAAAAGAATAATACAAACATACGCAATTGCGGTTTTGTTTCGCATACACCCACCATACATAACAGAACATATTCAAGGAAAACTCGCTTCTAAACTTGGGTAATTAAGCCCGAATTCCCTTGCGGGGAATGCGATGGCTGAACTTATAATGTGGCAGTTCGTATGACGGTGCCGTGTAAACTTCTTTTTATGTTCAAATGCGGCTCTCGTAAAGATGGGACGTGATGTTTTTGACATCATATCCTCAGGAGTTTCCGTGGGCGAAATGTAATGCTTAACATCTGTTGGATATGTTTTGCCAGGATAATAATACTATACTGTTTGCTGTTAGGTTTAATTGAAAATGAAGTAAAAACTAAAATTTTCTAGAAGAGCTTTTTGTGACAGAGTTCGTCCTTGATTATTTCTGCCGCTAAGCAGCATTATTGCAATGCTGTGTTCCGGTCTGATGGGCGTGGTTGCCGCTGTGATTAAAGGCACATTATGCTTAACACTTATGCTTCAGGTTAAAAAAAAATCTAGACGTGCTGCGATTCGATGATTTTTATAAATGAGACATATTGAGAGTGCAATTTTAAGTGGACCTAATGTAACATTGATTCTTATTATAGTTTGTCATAACTTTACTATATATATACTGCTGTATGCATAAATTGATACAAAATTTATTTTATTAGTACAAAATTTATTTTATACCTTTCACAAGATTGTTAAATATAATTCGAAAATATTTAAAATGTTTATTTGTAATTGTAGAGATATAAACGGGAAATCGAGCAATTATTATAAATAGGTATCCAATCAAAATTTAACATGAAGTGCGTTAAGGAAATTTGTAAATCTCCTAGTTTCTATTCTCTACTGGTATAAATGTTTTTCGACCCATCGACGTTGGTTTCGCAAGCGAACTAAAGGCCTTTTTACGAACCAATAAAATAAAGCCCGGCACTAAACCTTCCGGGAAATGAGGTCAGGTTGTAATAAACCAAAGCAAACGGCATAAGAATAGTTCAGTTTGGACTTGTACTATAAGTCATGTAACGTAAAAAGAGCGCTAATGGTCTCACAGCCCATTATTCACACACAGCGCCATTATTAGATGCGAGAAAAAAAAATCAAGTAGGGCAAATAATTCGCATTTCATATTGAAACTCATCATTATCACCATCGGCCTCGTCTAAAAATGAGAAGGGGTTAAGGTCGTAGTCCACCACGCTGGGCCAGTGCGCATTGATGGACTCAACACACCTTTGAGAACATGCAGGTTTCCTCAAGATGTTTACCTTCACCGCTGAAGCAAGTGGTATTTTATTTGCTTAAAACGCACATAACTTAGAAAAGTTAGAGCTGCGTGCTGGGATTCGAACTTGGCCCCCGAAAGAGAAGCCCTCCTGCCCACTGGGCTATCACCGCTTCTCGATGACAAAATATTGTAGGTATTTGTATGATTTCATTACTATAAGCAATATTATGACAATGGGCAGGCCATGGTTATCGTAGGTGCGATGGCTGTTGGATCAGAAAGTTCTAGAGTTAAGACCACAAACAAGCAAGCGTAGTGTGGGACACCCTCCAGCACGATGTACCAACTACATAAAGAGAGTGACGAGGATTGGGTGGGTGAGGAAGGCTGAGGACTGGGTGTGGTGGCGCTTCTTGGAAAAGGCCTAAAGGTTAATCAGTGGACGTCCGAAGACTGAAATGATGATGGATAGAAGCAGACGCTACTTTGCGCAAATCCATTTGCTATACTAGCCTAATTTGCTATACTCCGCGAAAAGCTTTTCGAAAATTAGGCTTAATTTTCATGATTTGAAATGATGATGAATTATTGCTTATAAGCACTTTTAAAACGACTCGATTTATAAACTGAAAAAAAAATCCAGCTTTCAATTTAGTGCACATAATTTAGCCCTTTCTATTGATGCCCATATTGATACGAGTGGCGAAAAAAAATCCAATTCGCCATTTTGTCGTAGCGGCCATTTTGTATTTGAAATATGTCGTAGTTTACATTATTATATTCGACGAGCTCTTTCATTTGGTATCCGTATTGAGGGAGTTGTGAAAAAAAAATTAATCCGCCATTTTGTGGCGGCGGCCATCTTGGATTTTTATCTAATATAGCTAAGAGAGCCCCCGACGAATTCACCTTGTAAACAAAATCAAAATCGGTTCGTCCGTTCGGGAAATACGATGCCTGGGGCAGTCACACAGACTTATAACAATCCTTTTTTTATTTTTTTTGTCGTGGTGGAAAAGCTTTATGGCCTTCTGTCCTTTTGGGCAGGACAGAGGTTATGTGGGACTCGTTTACCCGAACTAAAAACCACCACGGCATGTCCCTCTCGTTGGATTTATTGGACGTCCGGGGAACCCGTTGTACACTTCCTTCCTTCCAGACAACTTATAACAATCCTAAAGAATATCACACCAAAACCGTATCATAATTTGAAAGATCACACCGAACAAAATAGCCTTAAGACGCCCTCTTGGATCTTATCAAACCAATTTTTCCATCCGATTTGGCCAACGAAGATATTTCGCGCTCAATTCTGAAGGTCGGCCAATAAAAGGTGGAAAATTGAATTTACGTCCCGTAACGCTGAGGCAAATTCGCTTTCAGCCATTTGCATAATAAAGTAGGCGTTGCGTTGATTCTTAAGGCGCGTTTGTATTGGGAGACTTAATGAGGTGTCAATATAGCGCAATATAGCGTTACAGACTTGTCGGAGAATTTATTGCGCTCGACCTTTTAACAATAGGAGGATATACTACCGACCATATAATAAATAAATAATAAATAAATATACTACGACAATACACACACCGCCATCTTGCCCCAAAGTAAGCGTAGCTTGCGTTATGGGTACTAAGACGGCTGATGAATATTTTTATGAATAATATACATAAATACTTAGAATATACATATAAACACCCAGACAAACATCATACAAACATTTTCGAGTTGTGGGAATCTAACCCACGGCCCTGGGCTCAAAAAGCAGGGTTGCTGCAAACTGCGCCAATCAGCTGTCAAAGTCATATATCTTGGAAGTTGTAGAAATGACGCTCATGTGTGATAACTTTGATAGCGCGATATAAGATCTTCCGTTGATTCTTGTGGTGCCATCTAGTAGTAGTTGAGCCATCTAGTTGAGTTGTAGATTGCCATGGTTATTTCTGCCGCTAATATAATAGATAAAATATGCGATTTTTATGTATAGGTATAAACCTTTTCATTTAAGACCAAAACTGCCTCGATAGCTCATACATAGATAAAATATGTCATTAGTGGGAGTTCTAGACCAGATATTAGGTGGATACCTCATAACATCTGAAGACCTAAGTGATACGTGATTATCTTATCTTAATCTTTTTTTTTTTAAATAATTAATAGGGTTTTTTTTTTCTTTTATAATTTCACTGTTAAAAATTAAAAAAAAGTAGTTAGATACATAATAAAAATAATAATCAGTTTATTTCAGGCTTCACCCAAACAAATTTAACATTGCACATCAATTACACAGTTAACAAAATAGAATTAAATGCAATTACAATAAATACATAAATTTGGAAAGATATATGTCAAAAATAAATAAATTAAAACAAATCCAAATTAAAATTAAATAACGGAACTAAAAATAAGAGTATTCCCTCGATACTGTTTCAGCGGCATTGGTATTGTGACGTGCCAATCACAGCAATTCCGGTAGTGGCAGTCCAGTTTAGCCGCGATCATCTTCAGAACCATGTTGGTGCTGCGCACTGCGCACTGCGCACCAAAGACGCGCACCGCTTGCGCAACGTAGTGTAATAACAAATCGTGCGCGCATGCGCAAAAGCAGCGGCATTGCTTTATAACAAATTCAATATTGTAGACATACATTGTCGTTCTCAGGCCGAATTCCGGAGATCAATCGAATTAGCTTTAAGTAAAGAACCTACAATAATTTAATTTAATTTTTCCTTCCTACACTGTATACACTTTCATCTTGTTAGTGTAGTTGTAAGCTAGTTTAACGCTATTTATTGCATGCGTTGTTTACCTGTAAATAGATTTACATTTTGTCTTCATACAGTACCTATAAGCTAGTTAAATTGTTTTTTTGAAATGTAAAGCTGTTGGTAAACCAAAAAAAAAATGCTGTGTTGCGGTCTGAAGGGCGTGGTTGCCGGTGTAATTACAATCTCAAGAAGCTGAACGCCTACGCCTCAAATTGATAGACACAGGGCGGCATGTTGCAGGACGAGCATCTTGCATGCCCTGTGGAATGTTGCACTGCTCATCTGCTTACTCCGTCAATTGTTAATACTGTAAAAAAAATCTCATTATCTTCATCATTAGGTGCCATCTTCATATTAAAGTTCGGAGGTCAGCCCGTGAAAAATCGAACGATGATGTGCCATCTTCTTCAATACTGAATAGGTGTGTCCGGTCCACTCTCCTATATCGTGGAACCACTTCTTCCTCGGTCTCCCAGGTAATTTCCCGGTAATTTTCCCTTCAAGGATCAACCTTGGAAACTCGAACAGGGATCTTCTTTGTAGGTGACAGTAAAACGCAACCTTCCTTTGTATGACGGTTGTCATTAATTTCCGTTGGCATTAGGCCCTACGTAATACTTGAGCGTTTGAGATGAATTGTCTCCATGATATTTTAAACATTTTTCGTAATGACCACATCTCAAACGCTTGCAACCGTCTACAACTTTCCTTCTTTAAAGTCCATGTTTCGCATCCATATAAAAGAATAGACCAGACATAGCACTTGAGAACACGATACCTCATGGGAAATAGAATTTTAGGGTCTAATAAAAAAAAGTCTGTCGAAATAAAACCTTTTTCTATATTTTCCTAACGAATAAATTTTGAATCATTTCGATTGAAAAGGGCGCGAAAAATAAAGTAAAATTGCGAAAATAAGTCCCATCTTGTGGACGAACCCTCGGTATATATTGTACATACAGACTTATCGGTTTACTTATCGCTAATAGAAAAAGAAACATTAGGCTGTCTGGCTTCTGGCGCAAGACCAGAGTTATTGGGCTGTAAGAATCAGCACAAAAACTAAGGCTGAAATCGTTACTTAATAAAGCTTTGCGGAGAGATATACAAAGTGTATTATGTTTAGAAACCTTTCTTTCAATTTAGCACTTCTTTTTAATTAAGTAGTGTGGATTGGTGGACTCCACACACCTTTGAGAAAATTATGTAGAACTCTCAAATTCAAATTTAAATTGAAAATTTCTTTATTCATGTAGGCCTATCACAGGCACTTATGAAGCGTTCATACATATAATATGTTTACATAATTGTAAGGGGATGGTGATAACTTCGTTCGCCATCTTAAACCTAAAGCTACGAGGGTTCCAAATGCACCCTGGTCTAAGAATAGCCCACAACAAACTTAGCCGGGTAATATTTTTTTTTTGTTATCACCCTCTCACAATATATTTACATTACTTATTTATTTATATTACTTATTTATTTATTTCCTTATGATACTTGCCTTCACCACATTGAGGATGCGGAGGGAATAATCCAGTATGAGTTATAAATACTTGAGTGTAACTCAAGAGCCTTTTTATAACTCTTACAATTCCTATCCTTAAGTTTCTTAATTCTTATAACTCTTACTGGAGATTTTATTCATTTTATATCATCTGCATACCCTGTGCATACCCTCTAATGCACGCCACCGTGCACAGGGTATGCAGGTGATGAAGAAAAAAGCCAGCATGATTGATGTATACTTTAGTGTAGGCTTTTTATAACTCTTACAATTCCTATCCTTAAATTTATAACTCGTACTGGAGATTTTCTTCATTTTATATCATCTGCATACCCTGTGCATACCCTCTATGCACGCCACTGTACACAGGATATTGAGTTGATAAAGAAAAAAGCCAGCATGAGTTATGAATACTTTAGTGTAGGCTTTTTATAACTCTTACAATTCTTATACTTAAGTTTATAACTCGTTCTGGAGATTTTCTTCATTTTATATCATCTGCATACCCTGTGCATACCCTCTATGGACGCCACTGGTACCAGCTCAATTTTTTTTTAATAGAATTAATGGACGTACCAAGCAGATGGTCAAAAATATCTTTATTCAAGGTGGCACTTTTGATGCGCACATGAGAATTACACTTAAAGCTACGAGAGTTCCAAACGCGTCCTGATCTAAGAAGAAGCCCATAACAAACTTAGGTGGTTTTTTTTTGTTATCACCATCTCACAATGTAATTTAAAATTAGTAGAACAGCCTGGTTAGAGAAATAATTCACACCCAAGCTTTTTTATCGATTACGTAGTCCTTTATACTATAATAGGACTTTTCTATAAGCTTACGTTTAATACAAACTTTGAACTTTTTAAGAGACATCTCATTATCTTAACAAGATTTGTCTCTGTTTATGCCTATAGTTTTAGTATCAAGACGCCGCGTTGGTCTAGTGGTTGGCACATCGGATGTACGAGGCTATGAAGCCCACAAATCACGAAGCCCTAGGTTCGACGCCAAAATTTTATTTGCCAAGAAATGATGAGAAGTAGGAGTCGCTAGTCGCTAGATATCGCTACTAAGCGATAAGGCTGCAAAGTCAAAGTCAAAGTCAAAGTCAAAAATATCTTTATTCAAGTAGGCCCACAGGTGGCACTTTTGATGCGTACATAAGAATTACACGGTAGTGAGATGATGGCGATAACCACATTCGTAAACTTAAAACTAAAGCTACGAAGGTTCCAAACGCGTCCCGGTCTAAGAAGATGCCCCCAACAAACTTAGCCGGGTGTTTTTTTTTTTTGTTATCACCATCTCACACTCTGCCTTATATATTCTGCTTCTATTTTAATGTTTCTTTTTTTCTTGTATAATTCTTTATGTGGTGTAAAAATAAGAATAATAATTGAGTCGACCGTAATTGTTCCGATCGTCGTTTCAGTCAATGGTCTTCTCGGGAAAAGCTTCGATCAACATCTTAAGAAGCTTTCGCTTGGTTGTTGGATCAAGGGTACAGAAGGCAGTAGTCCTTGAAACGGCGCGTATTGTGAGGAGGTTCCTCACTCTGGAGCCCTGATCGCCGGTTGCTTGGGCATTCGAAAGTCCTGCAAGCGGAGGGTGGATGTTTTTTCTCATAATTTTTTTATTTTTTTAAGCATTGTTAAGAATAAAAAAAAAATTAAAATCAATAAATGATAAGTACAATAAAAATAATAGTACTCTCTTCCATTCGACAAACGTGAAGTGCTAGCATATGAGTAAAGAAATTCACTGTGCCATCGTTAAATTAAACCGCTAAGTATTTTCAAGTAAATACGACGATAAAGTTTTCAAAACTTCCCACTTCAAGGAAGCGCCCATTTGCACCGCGAAGTGTTCTTAATTTAAAAAAAAAGAACGTTGCATTTTTGAATTCCGAATTCGAGGCGTCAGTCGCTATCGAACTTTGCCAAGATTAGCACGTTTTAATGAAGTGCATTTATTAAATGGCGCTTCGTAAGCGTAACGAATTTAAATGACTTTCCCCCTTTCACATAGATACTTTATATACCTAAAGAATAGATAGGCTACTTCGTGCGTTTCACGACAAAAAATCTCGAGGCAGTAATATATTAAAGTTCCGTTCTTATCTACTTGCTAAATAAAACAAAAGTAAAATTATTATGAATTGTTATCATAATTATAGTAATAATAATAATATGTATTATATACTTTGATAAATATTTTTTCTTGCATACATTTAGTAATTATTATTGATTTAAGATTAAAAGAAAGCCGTCTAGAAACAGATGAGGGTAGGGGTATGGGTTTCATTGAGAGCGGTGATAGCGCAGTGGTTAGGAGCTCGACTTCGTTTTCAGGGGGCCGAGTTCGAATCCCAGCACGCACCTCTAATGTTTCTAATTTATGTGCGTTTTAAGTTATTGAAAATATCACTTGCTTCGACAGTGAAGGAAAATATCGTGAGGAAACCTGCATACCTGAGAGTTCTACGTAATGTTCTAAAAGGTATGTGGAGTCCACCGATGCGCACTGGGCCAGCGTGGTGGACTACGGCCTCAACCCCTTCTCATTGTGGGAGGAGACCCGTGCTCTGTAGTCAGCCGGTAATGGGTTGATATTATGGGTTTAATATAACTGCCGTAATTGGTTAGCCAACTACCATCCTACTAAAATTCAAAAAATTCTAAACTCAAAATTCATTTATTTCAAGTCATCATCATCATCATATCAACCAATCGACTTCAACTTCTGGACATAGGTCTTTTGTAAGGAGTTCCAAATTCCAGGGTTCTGTGCCGTTTGGCTACCTGCGACGCGCTTAATGTCGTCTGTCCACCTCGTTGGGGGTCGACCAACGCTGCGCTTACCAGTTCGGGGCTGCCATTCCAGCACCTTGGGACCCTAACGTCCATCCTTTCTCCGAACTATGTGCCCGGCCCATTGCCACTTCAGCTTCGCGACTCGTTTTTGTCGGTAACTCTGGTCCTTCTACGAATCTCCACATTTCTGATTCGATCGCGTAGTGATACTCCGAGCATTGCTCTCTCCATAGCCCGCTGTGTGACTCTGAGCCTTCTTATGAGGCCCATAGTAAACGACCATGTTTCAGAGCCATAGGTCATCACTGGCAACACGCACTGTTCAAAGACTTTCGTCTTCAGGCACTGAGGGATTATTTCAAGTCGGCCTATTTTATAAGCACTTTTGAAACGTCAAGTATGTATGTTTGTAGTGACTCTACCACCGGATCAAAAAGCAGATTCCACCGAGAAGAGCCGGCAAGAAACTCAGTAGTTGCTCTTTTCCAACATCAACATTTACAATCATTTTTCTATCTTGCGGGAGATGAGAGCGAGGCTGGCTGCTTCCAATCTACCTTGTCATTGAGGAATTCATCAAATGTATAGTAACCTCGCTGTAGTAGATGTGTTTTTACACATTTTTCAATGTATGTATTGGTAGGTCAACAACCTTAGGAGTCATTTTTATAATTTTCATTACTATTTTTACCTACACTTGAAGGAATTATCAATTTTATAAATTTAAAATGCTTTATATGCAATTTTCGGGCAATCGCGGCCTGAGCGTTTTCACCTATTAAGCTACGGCTCTCCTACTGTCGATGCCGAAATTAGTATATGCCTTTCACAACAGTCTTATAGCGACTTTAGCGTCATCTAGTAGGAAACGTTGCAGTTTCGATCTACTTTTTCAAAGGTCCAGTTTACAATGAGACACGTTTGAAACAAGAGTTGACACATTGCTTTTTTATATTTTTATAATTTTTATTAGTGTTTTTACCTACACTTGGAGGAATTATCAATTTTATAAATTTTAAATGCATATAAAAACTTTCAGAACCGACAGGATTTGAACCTGCGACTCTCGGGCAATCGCGGCCTGAGCGTTTTCACCAATTAAGCTACAGCTCTCACTCACTCTCACTTAGGAATCATGTTGTAAAAGCATAACCGTACCAGCTACCAGCTACCATATTCTATTACCATACCATATTAAACTGCATCACCATTTACCACTAGGTGCGAATTTTTAAATGACATTTGTTTTAACGGTAAAGGAAAACATCGTGAGGAAGCATGCCTGAGAGTTCTCCATAATGTTCTCTAAGGTGTGTGGAGTCACTGTACTTGGCCAGCGTTGAAGACTATGACACTTCTCACTCGGAGAAGGAGATGGAGATTGCAGTGAAGAGCTAACTTTTCACTAGTACGTTTTCACTAGTAATGAACAAGGCAATGCATAAGTAAGTACCGCCTATTCAAAGTACCGCCTATTCAAAGTACCGCCTATTCAAAGTACCGCCTATTCAAAGAAGATTTCTAAAGGCATACATTGAATTTGAACAATCGATTGTCACTAGGCAACTCATATAAGCTTACTTGTCTATGATTATGTCACAAGGTGTGGTAGTGTTTGTTTATTTATTTATGAATATCCTTAGTATACTTACAGCTAGCCAAAACGTTTACTAAGTCAGTTACAGATGTGTTAGTTCATTTGTCTGAATATAATTTAGGAACTTAGCTAAACTTATTTATTACCTATTAAGGGGTATGACTGCCACAGTCTCCACCAGGTTAGCCCGCTACCACCTTAGACTGCGTCAAGCGGTTACCTGTCGCGGAAAAAAAAATGAATTTATAATTTTTTTATCTGTCAACTGTCATTTTACGAGTTCCCTAAATATTATGCATAGGCGAATCGGTATCGTAACTTTAGGTGGCGTAAAACCACGTTAGTCATCATCTAAGAATTAGTGAAAAGTTTTTATTCATTACGCATCTCGCAAATCATTAGGCTTCCGATTGAAGCGTTCCCTTGGTTTAGTAAAAACGGGCATTATTCTCTTAAAAAAGGCCGAAAATAAGCGTTATCCTATCTTTCACTACTCGGCTTAAATATCTTTGCTCAACCCCGGTTTTGTTTCCCCAGTATTATTCAGACGTCTGTCCTCTCCTTAGCCTTATCTCGAGTATAAAGACGTTTCATTATATCCTTTTGCCTCCTTTTATTTGATTGGCACTGTTCGTCACACTGTTGATTAAGGACTTTTGTTCGAACTCCTTTTAAATGGGCTATTAAAAAAAAACTGCTAGGGTTTTTGAAACAGCAAAGCGAGGTCTTTTCCTTCTCAGTTTTTCTTTTATTTGCTGGATTTGCACTTTGCCCGTCCATGTCTCAGGCCGTCGAATCGTTTTTTTTCTTCCATTAACTTTTGATTATTGTTGTTGTTTATTAGGTACCCAAACAGGTAATAACTAAATTTAGATCTTAATATAAGTTATAACAAGTAATGTTCTAAGCTACAACCCAAAGTATGTTTGCACAACTTGGAATTAAATTAAACAAAAAGTAAAGATAAAAAAAGTTAAGTTAAAAAAACATCTTTATTCTAAATTCTAAATTCTAATTGTTCTACGTACATATGTTTTCAAATATCCACTTTGATGGATAGTGTTAATAAGGGTCTTCTCTTATTAACACTATCTTTCAACAATGTGTTTTTCTTTTTCTTTTTTTCTGATATTCAAAAGTTTCATAATTAAGTTATGAGTTTTCTGTCAAATTTTAATGTTCGTATGATTTTTAGCGGCTATTTATTTATTTATTTATTAATGCCTGTTTTAATGCCGATTTAGCAATAGATAAAGGGATTCGAGAGAAAAGCAAAGAAACTCAAAGAATTGTAATGTGATAATCGTCGCTAATTTTTACGGGCTGTCATTGCAAACGCCTCTAAACCATACGAGATAGATAAAATTATTTTACCACGGATGACTACCACACTCCCCAACTGGTTAGCCCGCCAAAACCATCAAAGACATCGCTTGCGTGAGATTGCAGTCAAGGGCTAACTTGACGGCCGATTGGCGCAGTTTGCAGCGACCTTGCTTTCTGAGCCGAAGGCCGTGGGTTCGATTCCCACAACTGGAAAATGTTTGTGTGATGAGCATGAATGTTTGCCAATGTCTGGGTGTTTATATGCATATTCTAATTAGTTATGTATATTATTCATAAAGATATTCATCAGTCATCTTAGTACCCATAACACAAGCTACGCTTACTTTGGGGCTAGGTGGCGATGTGTGCCGTAGTATATTTATATTTATTTATTTATTTATTATTTATTTATCTTGTAGTTCAGTAAAAATAAAAAAGAACCAGTAATTTAGAGGCCTTGTAGTCATTATCATCATCAGTTCATCTCATCTCCATCTCATAATCGTAATGTTTTAGCCAAGGTTTTATGTAGTTTTATGGACTCACCTTTAAATTTATATCTATGAATATCTAATCATAATAAATAAATATCTATCTAAATAATTCAGATGTGCATTTGATTTATTATTTTGTAGACTACGCGAATACTGAATATTACAATTCCCCTAATCTACAAAGTAAAAGTCATTTTTTTCCGCGTCCCAGTTTTATTTATTTATAATATCGCTAATAGCTTTTTCATTTCACCATTTCCATTTAACCTACATCAGTATTGTAACAATGATTTTTAATAATCCGAAGTATATTGTGCTCAAGGTTCCGTACCTCATATAGGAATAACCTAATGCCTCATCTCTTTAAAAAAGAAAATAAGTATAAATAACTATTTCAATAAGTTATTACGACAATACACACCTTGCCATTAGGCCCCAAAGTAAGCGTAGCTTGTGTCATGGGTACTAAGATTACTGATGAATAATTTAGGTATAATATACATATTTACATCTCATAATAATCTCTCATGGGTCAGTATGTCCGTTTGTTAGATCATGTATATAACTTTATCTTGTCGAAGGAGACAGAGGAGAAAAAGGTAGGTGAAGGAGGCAGGAGGAGGTAGGAAAGGTAGGGGAAGGCTTAAAAATAAATAAAGTAAGGTTTTCTTAAGGAATCGTTCACCGGCTGGCAGTGTGTAGTTAGTAATTCATTACAAACTATTTGTAGTAATTAGGTGAATTAGGTTTAATTTCTTTTCTTCAAACTGCCTGTCCAATTTGGCGAGATATTAAGGTCACTAGTGCATCTAAATCTATCAATAAAAAAATAGATTTTGAGTTTTTGGTGATAAGAAACAATTACACATATGTAATGTGGTAGTGACGGCCGACTGGCGCAGTTGGACCCTACTTTCTGAGTCCAAAAGTTAAGTACGATTTGTTTCAAATCATAAGCGCGCATGTAGTTAAAATACTGGTAAACAGTTTTATGTAACCTCAACGCCTATCTGCTGCTTATTTCAGAACCTGTAAATAAAATAATATCGAATAGAAGCAGGCGTTACTTTGCGGAATCCGTGATATAAAATGAGAAATAAACTGAATTTGCTATACACCACGAAAAGCAGGTGAATTCATAAGGTGTAATTTATAATTTAATTTAATTTCTTCAATCTTTATACTCCTCCCCAAACAGATTTTCGGCAATGTGCTCTCTACGCACGTTTCGCTCCGACAGCGAAGCATCCTCGGGAGATGTTGACTTTACAATGAATAATTGTTAAGACTACAGATTCTCCTGCTCTTCATTTTCTATATCAAATTAAGCTTCATTTTCATTCTAAATAAAATAATAGAATACGTGCGTTTGTTACATTGCTCCTCTTAAACGGCTGGATCGATTTGAGTGAAATTTTATTTGTATATTCCAATGGATGGATTGGAAACACACTGGTCCGGATTCATGCTGTTTTAAAGGCCAAGGCGACGGATCGTAAAGAATGTAATAATTTTACGTAGTTAAAATTTTTGTTCACCGTTCAACCGTTCAAAAAATAACTTTTGAAATATAGTACGGTACCCTGTCCGCGTGAGCCCGTCTGCCACATAACTGTTTTTTCCTTTAAATGACAATCATTTTTATCTCAACAAAGGAATGTATAAAGTCACAACAAGAGAATAGCTTTATGGGCAAACGGTAGGGCAAAGTTGAAACACATTTCAAACAAAAGCGTGCGGCGACTGCTATTCAGCTCCAGATAATATCAATAAAAAGAGGGGAAAACTCGTAAAATTGAAATACTCTTTAAAACCCGTAGTAAAATGTCTTGCTTGAACGTATTTAGTGCTAAGTTTTTCTTATTATTTTTTTTAGAAGTAGTAGTAGAACTTTTTGTGACAGAGCTCGTCCGGGGAAGTCCTACCACCATGCTTATTACTGCCGCTAAGCAGCAATGTTGTAATGCTGTGTTCCGCTCCGCTCTGAAGTGAGCTGATGATGCTCAATACCTATACCTCAGGTTGAACTCAACGCGGCACTTTGCAGGACCCGTTTCTTGCATGCAGAATAGGCGATGGTTTTCCACCTATCATCACTTTAAAAAAAAAATTAAGACAGGTACCCTAATCGATCGATATGCGGTTTTGGAGGAATATTGAAACCCATTGTAAATTCTCGCTTAAACGTAAATCATCATCATCGTCATCGTCACCTCAACCAATCGTGTATTTTGTAGGGAGTTCCCCAATACACGGTCCTGGGCCGCTTGCCACCAGCGGCTCCCAGCTAATCGCCTGATGTCATCTGACCACCTCGTTGGGGCCGACCTGCGCTGCGTTTACCGGTGCGGGGCCGCCATTCCAGCACCTTAAGACCCCAACGTCCATCAGTTCTCAGAGCTATGTGCCCCGCCCATTGCCACTTCAGCTTCGCGACTCGCTGAGCTATGTCGGTAACTCTAGTTCTTCTACGGATCTCCTCATTTCTGATTTGATCACGTAGAATTACTCCTAACATAGCTCTCTCCATTTACAAACGTAAATAGTGCTTTGTTTTTTATTCGACTACCAAACATAGTACCCTGATAAAGCCAAGATAACCCAAAAAATACTCCCAACAAAGTTTAAAACGATGGACAATCATAAGTACGTCGTTGTCTGTGTTGGGAGTATGCGATGAGATACTTTCAGCTCTTATGAAGTAACGAAGGTCCAGAGTTCATGGGCTCTTAAAACATTAGTTAATGCGAGTGAAATCGCGTTGAATAGCTAGTTTTAAGAATTAATTCAAAGTTTATTTCAGAGATTCATATAGATATAGCATATAATACTAGACTTCGCCGGCGCTAATTACGCATTTTTACAAATGGGAGTCGTTTGTTTTCCTGGAACAAAAAGAACGTAATGTTACTCTCCATGCTTTAAAGTAACTCTATGCCAAAAATCAAATTGAGTTTTCGCTTAGTTAGGGCGTTAAGGAATGACAAAAAAACTGTTTCATTCTCATTTATAATGTTAAGTTATGATTTCAGTAATTTGAGGTGTTAAACTCGTGCTAAGCGCGTTAAACATCCAATTAGGTCGCGGAAAATTGCCAAAGTTGCATTTCAAGTGTCAACTTACTCCGAGGAGTGTCACTCTTCAAATCTACACATGAAACCGGTTAACGAGCCAAGTTAAAGTACTTAGAATCACTTAGTTCCTACTTCGCATCCCTGGTTTCATAATAGGAAATGTTAGCCGGGTTTCTGATTTCAATTTGAATTTTCAAACTCTTGACTAGTGCGGAGCCGGCAAAACTGAATTACATTAACTGGGATGTCGAGTGGGGGTCGTTGGACCTCATTCTGATAAAATAACATGGCTACACATCAAATCAATACTACTATCCTATTAATAAGCGTAGCCTAGCCTAGTCATTTGTTCGCAAGAACGTTTGTACAATATCAAGATGTTAACAAACAAATACGGTCAGTTTGGAGGGCATTTCCCTCCGAAATTTATTTATTTTTATTTATTTTTACTTAAACTGTTTATTTGTACACCACTACACAGTTAGGAAAATAAAGGACGAATAGAGAGAAACACAAAAAAACTGGAGTAGAATACAAATGGCGGCCTTATCGCTAAAAAGCGATCTCTGCCAGGCAACCTTAAGATTAGGAGACAACAAGAGCGAGAACAAATAGGTGGTGTAAAATTATTATAAACCTACATACCAATAACTAATTAATTAAAGAAATAGGTATACTTATTTATTTATTTAAACTTTTTATTTGTTTTTTGTACAGTTAGGAAAATAAAGGACGAATAGAGAGAAACACACTTACGGTAGTCTCACAATAACTTATTACAATATAGTATTTGTAAGAAAAAACATTACTTTTGTGTATGTAATTAAACATAAACGAAAAGTGGATATAAATACTGTGTTAAAACACATTTAATAAATAAAGGCAACTTGGAAGCAGGCTACGCTCTCATCTATCACAAGATAGTGAATTCGAAAGATTCTAAACTGTAAAATGATGTCACAATAGAAAAATCTGCTGAGTGTCTTGCCAGCTCTTCTCGGTGGAATCTGCCTTCCGAACCGGTGGTAGAGTCACTACAAACAGACTGAAATGACGTATCAAAAGTGCTTATAAACTGGGCCTACTTGAAATAAATGAATTTTGATTTTTTTTTTAATAAAATTTATCATCATCATAATCAGGCTATCTCAGTCCACTGCTGGACTAAGACATCTTCATTTGCACGCCATCTCGGTTTATTGCTGGTTAGCTGCAACCAGTTCTTCCCTACTTTACAATATCATCCCTCCAACGAGCTAGTGGGCGGCCGATGCTTCTGTGTCCAGTGCGCGGTTGCCAATCCAGAATCACTCGCCTCCACCGCCCGACCTCCCTTCGACATATGTGACCCGCCCGGTTCCATTTCAGGGCCGCTGCTATTTGAACGATGTCAGTGATTCCAGTTCGGTTTCTGATCTCTACGTTGGGAATCCTATCTAATAGAGACAAACCTAACATCGCTCTTTCCATTGAACGCTGAGGAGCCACTTTGAGCCGGTGCACCACTTTCTTTGTAAGGGTCCCTTTCTCTGCTCCATATATCATAGTGGGTAGGATACATTGGTCGATTACTTTGCGCTTTAAGCATAAAGGAATGTCTCCCTTTGAATAAAATTATACTGTGCAATTTTATATGTGCAAATTTGATTCATGGATACTTAAAAATTAAAAAACTCAACCTTAATTAAATGTCAAATCAGATTAAAATAAACACTACATAAACATATAATAGAATTAAAAATGACAATAAATTAATAACCAATCCAATAAAATGTTCTATAATTTATATCAAGAATGAAAATTATTCAGTATGTAATAAATAATCTTTAACATCATAATCAAACAATGTTACATTATGTATTGTAACATTGTGTTAGGACTTCGGCTTCACTTTCGGGTGCAGAGTTCGAATCCCAGCTCCCACTACTAACATTTCTAAATTATGTGCGTTTTTAGCAATTTAATAATAATAATAATAATAATAAAATTTTATTTCAGGCATAGCCCATATAAACTTAAAAACTTAACTTAACTTATTTAAACTTGCTTCAAATGTGTAAGAAAATATCGTGAGGAAACCTCCAGGCCTGAGAGTTCTCTATAATGTACTCAAAGGCTGGTGTAGTCCACCAATCCACAATGAGTCAGCGTTGTGGGCTACGTTCCGTTCTCATTGTGGGAGACCCGTGCCCTGTGGGTTGGGTGGGTTGATATTATGAATGAATGAATTAATACACTTTTATTGTGCACCAAAGAAACAGAGTAGTTACAGAGATATGAATATGTATCAAGAGAGTACAATTTCGTTGCCTTATCGCGATACATAGCGATTTCTTTAGGATCATTATCAAGATGATAATGATCCAACTAATAGTGACGGTCCATTGGCGCAGTGGGCAGTGACCCTGCTCTCTGAGTCCGAGGTTGTGGGTTCGATTCCCACAACTGTTGATGAACATAAATGTTCTCCAGTGTCTGGGTTCTCATCTGTATATTATACTTTATTTTTGTTATAGTTATCCATAAATTATGTAATTCTATCTAGGTAGTTTAAGTGGCCCTGCTTTACTATCAAGATGTAAAATAAATAAGTAAGTTGGTATTTATGGAAAATATTTCTAAATATTCACCATCTATCTTAGTACCCATAACACAAGCTACGCTTACTTTGGGGTTAGCTGACAATGTGTCATTCATAGCATTTAGTATTTATTTTTCCTACTTATTAAATATATTAAAACTCGGCTTCAGACTGTCTACACTGAATGCCAAAAAATTGATGAGTCAGATGTTTTACGTAGCTTTGCATTTTCCTACTACGGTGCTTGTATATCAACTGGACATAGTCTTTTGTGGGTCGTTGGGTCGTCGGGTCCATCTCGTTGGGGGTCGTCCAACGCTGCGCTTACCAGTTCGGGGTGCCATTCCAGCAACTCAGGCTTGTATATACTGAAGCTAAAATACTAGATTTCTTAGTTTGGCTTCAGAAGCGTGTAGTATTATAAATATTAAAGATGTCATAGATGCCCCATCCTATAAAATAAGAAAACCTTTTACTATATATACCTTATACTATATTTGACGGCCGATTGGCGCAGTTTGCAGCGACCCTGCTTTCTGAGTCCAAGGCCGTGGGTTCGATTCCCACTACTGGAAAAGGTTTGTGTGATGAGCATGAATGTTTGTCAGTGTCTGGGTGTTTATATGTATATTGCTATTATTTATGTATATTATTTATAAAAATATTCATCAGTCATCTTAGTACCCATAACACAAGCTACGCTTACTTTGGGGATAGATGGCGATGTGTGTATTGTCGCAGTATATTTATTTATTTATTTATATTGTTTAGACTTAAGATTTTTAGAAATAAAAATTTCAAACTAAGATTTTCGAGGTTAATCAACATTTCTTAAATATATTTCAACGGGTACATATCACGATAATATTATGGATGGATGGATGTCACGGGCAGACAAAAACAAAATCAAACTTTGTTTTTGTTTGATGTTTTGATGACTTGACATCTCGTACCTACGCAGTCCCATCGTGACCACGATCCATGCAACTGAGTCGAAATATCGATAATTCGAGCAATTCTTGTATATATATATATATATATAGAATTGCTCGTTTAAAGATATAAGATTTAGTAGTAAGACATATTCAAACATGCTGTTAAAGCCCATTATCTTGAGCAATAAAGACGAAAGTGATTAACTCTTACTCATATTTCTTATGTTATAGTTTATATTAGTTTATTATATTTTGCATTTACTATTATTAGTATTTTATGTGTGTAATCTGGATAAGTATTAGTGTGTAATTGTTCGTAATTATGTATATAATAATACACCCCACCAATCGGTTTCCCTTGGTTTTCCTAATCCTAAGGTTGCTTGAAAGAGATCGCTACTAAGCGAAAAAGCCGCCCTTTATTTCCTACTTATTAAGTTTCTTCTTGTTGTATCCATTGTTTTTTTTTCTATTTGTGGTGTACAATTAAAGTGTACATTTAAAATAAAAAATAAATAAATTAGTGTCACACGCTTTTAAGTATCTTCATAATTTTCTCAAAGAAGAGTCGAAATATCGATAAATCCAAAATGTTATCGTGGTATGTACCCGTTGAACTATATTTAAGAAATTTGAAAATATACTAGCTGATCCCAGCGCCATCTGTCGGGCTGATTTGTGAATCTAAACCATCCAGCGTGCCACCCGAACGCGTACCGAAAAATTCATTCAAATCGGTCCAGCTGTCTAGGAGTTCAGTACACACGCACACAAGAAATATATATATAAATATACTTTTTTCCCCATGTTCTCACTGAAGCATCGCAAATCGTAGCCTAGTACTGCAGTTTAAGTATATGATTATTGTCACAAGTAAACTCGTAGTTATATAAAATGGTTGTTGACTTATTATTGTGTGGCCATTAATTTGATTACTTAATAACTTAATTGGTCGTAACATAACGTGCCTGGGTAGGTTATGTTTCTACTTGGACTTTATTTTGTGATAAGTTGGGGAAAGGTATTTTATTTTACGATTATTTGTTTACTATTTACTAATAGAGATATTGTAAATTTAATAACAGTGGTGGTTTGGACTTTGGCTGGCTTTTCAGGAGGACAGAAATCAACCCACGGCACGCAATTTTATCTTTTCAGAATTACGAATGAATTTATGAATATACTTTTATTGCACACCACAAAAAGTACATAAAAAATTAAAAGTATAACAAAACAACGTATACAATTTAGCGTTTATTTGGTATAAAGTTATGTGTGTTTTAGCAGTTACATATAACCAGCTGACTCGTGCAATTTCGTTGCACCAAATCGGTTATTACCGGAAAACATAAATAAAATTACTTTTTTTCTAAAAATGAATCCGAGCTAGATCTATTTATTGCCCCCGTATACTAAATTTCATGAAAATCGTTGGAGCCAATTCCGAGATTCCAATTATATATACAAGAATTGCTCGTTTAAAGATATAAGATTTAGTAGTAAGACATATTCAAACATGCTGTTGAAGCCCCATTATCTTGAGCAATAAAGACGACAGTGATTAACTCTTACTCATATTTAATTATATATCTTATGTTATAGTTTATATTAGTTTATTATATTTTGCATTTACTATTATTAGTATTTTATGTGTGTAATCTGGATAAGTATTAGTGTGTAATTGTTCGTAATTATGTATATAATAATACACCCCACTAATCGGTTTCCCTTGGTTTTCCTAATCCTAAGGTTGCTTGAAAGAGATCGCTACTAAGCGAAAAAGCCGCCCTTTGTATCCTACTTATTAAGTTTCTTCTTGTTGTATCCATTGTTTTTTTTTCTATTTGTGGTGTACAAATAAAGTGTACATACGCTTTTAAGTATCTTCATAATTTTCTCAAAGGCGTGTGAAGTCTATTAGTCCGTACATGGCCAGCGAGGCTGGACATAAATCTTTTTAAATTTTTTCAGAGACAAGAGCCAGTTATACGTTGATAGTGATGAATCCATACCTAAAATTTTGAGCTCGTTACGTAAGCCCGTTAACCCACATTGCAGCGTTGTGGGTCTAAGCTCTATATCCTACGATAGAAACGTCCTGCATCTAGCAGTTGTACTTTCATTCATGTGATTGCTGCAGCTACTAAACTTTTTTTTTTTATAATTTATATACTACGACAACGCACAAATCGCCATCAAGCCCCAAAGTAAGCGTAGCCTTTGTTTATGGGTACTGAGATGACTGATGAATATTTTATGAATAATATACATAAATAATTATAATATACTACATTTAAACACCCAGACACTGAAAAATATTCATGCTCATCACACAAACATTTTCCATTTGTGGGAATCGAACCCACGGCCTTGGACCCAGAAAGCAGGGTCGCTGCAAACTGCGCCAGTCGGCCGTCCAAATTATAATATTAATTATTTGTTATAATTTTCCTTTTGGTTTATTTAAACTGTTCACTAGAGAAAATTAAATTATTTGCATATAATTGAGACCAAGAAAGGAATTCTCATAAGTTTTTGAACGCAAAATGGAACATTTCACGCTTGAAGTAGTTCGAAATTCAAAAAAGAGCGCCGCAATTAGAAATCTCAAATTCCGTGAGCGTCAGTCGAGAATGAACGGCCCTAGTGTTAGCACGTTTAAATGAAGTGCTCGTAGCAGATGTGACCTAAGAACGAACGAATTTAAATTATCAAAATATTCTTTAAAAGTTTTCGTTCCCTGAATTTTAATCAGGCATCTCCTCGTAGTTTATCTTGGAGATAAGGAAGTTTTGCTCATTTTCATTTTATTAGGACTGTTTGTTTGTCAAACTGGGAAATTGATTATCGGCTTCACTGTTGGTTTTAAGCCTTGAAATTATTATTCTTCTCTAAACCAAAACCGATAATAGAATCGTAATACTCGATCCTGCTTTCTGAGTCCAAGACTGTGGGTACGATTTCCACAACTGGAAAATGTTTGTATGATGAAAATTATTTGCGCTTCTTCACTTAATGATAGAGCGAGTAAGCGAACGAGTTATTAAGGTATATCTCATAATGAAGACCTTTGTACAGCTGGAAGTAATTAATTTTATATAGCAGTCTCTGAATAACTGACTCGGGTTTTACCAAAGAAATAGAGCAATTGTTTTTGTTAAGCGACGTTGATCTAAGTCACCAACTATAAAGGAAATCCGCTTAAGTATAATAAAATACGAATGTGCTAATGGTATCGTCTATTGATACAGAAAGTGGTTGTTCAACTTTTTGTCGAGTGACATGTCCCTAGAACAGTAAAAATCGGAGACATTTTGCTTTTCACTATTTGACCTTAACTTCTATTTAAACATTTTGTGAATCAAGTCGTCCCATTATATCCTTTCACTTCCCTTTTTACTTTATTGGCGTTCCGTCAAACTGTTAACTAAAAGTTTAATAAGACTGATGTGAAAGGCATATACTAATTTTTGGCATCGACGGTAGGAGAGCCGTAGCTTAATTGGAGAAAGCGCTCAGGCCGCGTTTGCCAGATAGGCGCAGGTTCAAATCCTGTCGGTTCTGAAAAACTTTTATATGCATTTTAAATTTAAAAAAATTGATAATTCTTCCAAGTATTGGTAAACACTAATAAAAATTAAAAACACTAATAAAAATTATAAAAAAGCAATGTGTCATCTCTTTTTTCATACTGGTATCATTGTAATATGGACCTTTGAAAAAGTAGATCGAAACTGCAACGCTTCCTACTAGATGACGCTACAGTCGCTATAAGACAGATGTGAAAGGCATATACTAATTTTCGGCAAAGACGGTAGGAGAGCCGTAGCTTAGTTGGAGAAAGTGCTCAGGCCGCAATTCCCAGAGAGTCGCAGGTTCAAATCCTGTCGGTTCCGAACATTTTTGTATGCAGTTAAAATTTATAAAAATTGATAATTCCTCCAAGTGTTGGTAAAAACACTAATAAAATTTAGTATCCAAAAGCTCTGGAGTTATTGTAAAGTACAGTGATAAACGCATCGGTAGTAAAAGCACGTCCTTTAAATAAATGAATACTCTTGTTTCAATAAACAAATACAGCCATTGCGTTGGTTATACGGCGTTGGTATAACCAACGCAATGGCTGGATCGGTGGTCCATTCAGGTATCATCATCATCATATTAACCCGGCCGACTACAGGGCACGGGTCTCCTCCCACATTGCGAAGGGGTTAAGGCCGTAGTCTCCCAAGCGTGCCCAGTGCGAATTGGAAGACTCCACACACCTCTGAGAATATTATGGAGAACTCCCAGGCATGAAGGTTTTCTTGTGATGTTTTCGTTCAATGTAGAAGCAAGTGATATTTTAGTTAAAGTTAGAGGTGCGATTCGAACTCGGCCTCCCGAAAGTGATTTCGAGCTCCCACCCACTGGGCTATCACCGCTTCACTCAGGTATAAAAAATAAAGTACTAATACAAATAGTGACGATGCAAAAAGTCCTAGTGCAACTTTTAGTCGAGCGACATGTCCCTAGAATAGTAAAAATCTGAGACTCTTTTTGCTTTTCACTATTTGAGCTTTCCTTTTATTTAAACATTCTGTGAATCAAGTCGTCCCATTATATCCTTTCACTTCCCTTTTTACTTTATTGGCGTTCCGTCAAACTGTTAATTAAAAGCTCTTGTCCGAATCATTTGGGACGGACATTTGCTTTAATGAAACTCTAACTGTCTCCCTTCTTCGCTTTGTGGTAGAGCGAGAAAGCGTCGAGTTATTAAGGCATTGATAGCTAGTAATGAAGACCTTTGTGCAGGGGGAAGTAAGCAAGTTTATAGCATGGTCTCTGAATAAATTATTATCCTGTACTCTGAGGAACTAATCAGTCGATCGCTGCGGTTAAGCAACATTTATTTATGACAGTATATGGATTTGTGACGTAAGATATAAAAGTTTTACCTTAACTTCTTCTCTGTCTATTTATTGCACAGTATGTTAAGAAATCGACCGGGACGCAATTACTAACAACTTGTTATCTAAGAGTCGCTATACGTAAACTTAGTCCACCAATCTAGACTGGCGAAGGGTGGTGGTTTTAAGCTCTATATTTATAGGCTTCTTTGTTAGCGCTCTCTTTAATTTAGTCCATTATAAGTTAGCTCTTGACTGCATTCTCACCTGATGGTAACTAATACAGTCTAAGAGGGTAACGGGCTAACCTGTTAGGGGTATGGCAGTTATGTTAAACTCATACTCCTAATCGGTTTCTACGCGACATCGTACAGGAACGCTAAATCACTAAGCGGCACGTCCTTGTCGTTATTGTGGTAACTAGCCACATCCACGAAGCCTCCGATCAGACCAGTCCAGAGAAAATTCTGAAATAAAAAAATTGTTGCTGTATTTTTTTATTTTTTTTTATTATGCGGCTACTTTGTTTTGTTAAATACTAGTTGTTCCGGCGATCTTCGTACCGCGGTTCATTTTTTTTTATGAATGCTATATTTTAATCTTATTATCCTATTCCGGTCTGAGAGGAATCTAAAAAATCAATTATCATAAAAATTGGTCCAGCCGTTCTTGAGTTATAAGTGGTGTAACTAACACAACTTTCTTATATATATATATATATATATATAAGATTAATACAATTAATATTTAACCGAACAAAAAAAACGTAGCTGTATCGATTCAAATAACCGAATTTGCTAAATTAAAAAATGACTGGCAACCTAACTAAAAACAACCACTTTGTTTTTAATTATAGAAATAATGGTTTACATTACATTCTGAAATAATAACCCGTTCCAAAAGCGATTCAAAGATGCAAAAATAAATTGCACAGTTAAACAAAATGTATTGTTTACAGAATTAATGCCAATTAGTGATCTAATTATGTATCCAATTGTAATTTCATATTTGTTTGATGTTTTAATTGGAAGCAACTTTTAGCGTTTAAAGCATTTATCGAGATGAAAATTGACACCATTTCATTTCGTTGATTGAGCATTTAGTATTTATATTTTGTGGTAATAGATTTTGTATTTTGCATTTTGATAATGGAAGCGTTGCGGTTCAGCAAATAACTCGCTTTTATTATCACCAAAATGAGGGTACTATTGAATAGTTGGAGCGTTGGAAATCAATGGATTGCATTTTTTAAGGTTGTCAGGATGCGAGCGAAATAATAAAAAGCTGTGCTACTGGTTGCGTGGGGACTGTGTTCACAACCCGGCACGCACCACTAGCTTTTCGGAGTTATGTACGTTTTTAATTATGACAAATGGATTTAACGGTGAAAGAAACCTGTATGCATGAAAGTTCACGAGAATATTCTAAAATGTGTATGAAGTCTACCAATCTGCACTTAGCCAGCATGGTGGGCTTTACCCTTCTCTTTCACAGCAGAGACCCTACTGTGTAAACGGTCGTAAATAAGTAAATAATGTTGGATGATGAATTTATGCTCGACCTGCACAGAAAAAAATGCTTTGAAACTGGCAGTAAAAACATCTGTTTCTGTCGTGTACCAACTCGCAAATGCGTGCAGGAATGCGGCAGGAAAAAAAGTCCCTATTGCAATCTTACGCTAAATAATTTAGGTTTGCGAAATTCCCGGGACGCCGTTTGAATGCAGTTCATTAAAACGTGCCAACGGTAGCAAAGCTTGCCGACGACTGACTTTCACCGAATTTAAAAATGTAAATGCGGCGTCCTTTTTTTCGAATTTCGAACGCGTCAGTGCACGAACCGTGTTCCTTTTCGCGTCCATGATAATTAAGATTCCATTCTTGCTTTGAAACTTTGGATTTATGCAAATATTTTAATTTGAATAAAATGTTGGAAATCAGAGCAGAGTATCAAATGTCATCTTTTTCGTAACTTTTCTCTGACATTATCCCTTAAATATTGGAATGAACGTTAAAACATACTAGAAGGTTCATTACTACGCTCCATTTTTTCTAACTTGTCTTTAATGTATATGTACTTTACCCTAAAATGTAATGAAAAAATCTCATTATTACCTTTTAGTCTAAACTCAGATTTAAAAGTTATAAAAAAACAAGTGGTTTAATAAATAAAAGCAAACTATAGACTGGGATTTTCTTTATGTAGGTGTGTTTTTACACCGGTTCACCTAGGGTTGCCAGACGGTCGGGAATTGGCGGGATTCTCCCGAATTTTTGTATGTCCTCCCGACTCCCGACAAAGCAAATAATCTCCCGAAAAACAAGTTCGATAATTTTAAGTTCACATTTTCGTCAAACGAAACTTGCAAACAACACACAAAAAAAAATTACAAATACTTATGGCAAGAACAAAAACAATAAACCTGATCATTTGGTTCTTATCTTATGTGTCACAAATACCTACTGTTTTTTTTCTTATATGTACAGTGCTATGCAAAAATATGTTTGTTTACTTAATATATTATGTATAAATATACATAAAAAAAATATCTTAATATATTATGTATAAATACATAAATATTAAATAATATAATTAACTTATTTTTTTATTTCTTCCGACCACAGCCCCAAAATCCTGAAAAATTATTATTGATCATGAAGAATGGATCTGGCAATCCTAGGCACACCGCTTTCTCGAAATTGGACCCATCTAACAGAATCTTGCATACTAGATAGTGTTCCGAAGAGTTGTTTGCGTTGATACCTCCTTCCCTGTTCTCTGACCGCACCTCACGTCGTAGAAATAAATTCCACCCTCATCATCTGGATGCCTGGCATTCTTCTACTGTTCGAAATATCAGATCATTTCTACCGCGCACTTGCAAACTGTGGAACAATCTCCCATCTGATGTGTTTCCTCAAAAATTCAATCTAGGGTTATTGACGGGGCGGATAAACTAATTCCTTAAAAGGCGGCAACGCATCGGTGGCTCCTTTGGTGCTGCAGATGTTTATGGGCGGCAGTGATCACTTACCATCAGGTGACCCACTGGCTCGTTTGCCCGCTATTAATATAAAATAAAACTAGGATTTCTGTGTATTCGTTGACAATTTCGAGTGCAGTTCTCACTCTCAATGATGGCTGGTTGGAGCGGAACACGAGCATAATCTTCGTTTCTCTTTATGACACAATCTTCGCTTTGCACTTGTTCATTGGTAGGGTTACCTATTAAGAAAATTAGCTGAGGTCGAGTATCTGAAGTAACGTTGATTTAAAACAAATATATTAAATTTCCATGAAACATAAAACACAAATGCTAAAGCCTTAACAAAACTCAACAAGTTCACGATATTTTGATTTCGTAAAGCAAAACTGCGAACTGACTTTGAAATCTTGTATTTCTTTGCGGAAACTCTCTTTTGAAACTTCCCGTTTGTCTTTTGAAAGAAAAACATTTGATTTCCCCGGGCTTTATGTTAATTCTTTGTGTGTTCGAATGTCACACTTTGATACTGGCAATCAATAAAAATTTAAATTTAAAAAAAGGAATACTGACTATTCGCTTATCTAAACTCATCATCAACATTACTGGCACCTTCTAAAGGGCAAGATATCCTCCCACAATGAGAAGGGCCTAGGACGTAGTCCACCACGGTTAGCCCTGTGCGGTTTGGTGCACCCTAATTGTGCATGCCTACTGTTCGTATTTTTGTTAGTTATAATTTAGTATACAATTGTTAGCAATTATGTGGAAAAATATAAAATTTCTTAACTTAACCCCTATGAGAACAAAATGGACAACTCTCAGGCAGTGGCGTGCATAGAGGGTATGCACAGGATATGCAGATGAACTAGAGAAAATCTCCAGTACGAGTTGTAAAAAACTTAAGGATAGGCATTGTAAGAGGTATATTATTTAAGTAGATTTTCTTCGTTTTATATCATCTGTATACCCTGTGCATATCTTCTATGCACGCTACTGCTTTCATGCATGCAGGCTTCTTCACGATGTTTTCCCTTTACCTTTCAAGCAAGTGATAATTTACTTGCATAAAACGCACATAAATTAGGTTACAATTGCTGGTTTGAACTGCCTCGAGAGCGCCGACGCCTGTTTCAAGTGTGAAGGAAAACTGAATACCTGAGAAGAATCATCCATGATGTTCTTAAGGGCGTGGAAGGTCTATCGATCCATACTTGGTGAGCGTGGAAGACTACGGCGAAAAACCCTTCTCATTTGGATTTCTGAGAGGAGACCTGTGGCCTGTAAAGGGCCAGTAACAAGTTAATAATAATGATAATAAAAACCTAGATTTATTTATTTGGGACAGAAAACAATTACATATTACAACAATAGCTCTTAAATTTAACAAAAACAAAAAAATAGGGTTAATATGTAATCCACAACACTATCCACATAATATTGTAAATATTAAATAAATATATATTGTAGGGCGATACGGTGTAGATACAAGTAACACTTACTATGACAGATAATATTAATTGTAGGTACCTAAAGTACCTAATCAAAAAAAAGCTTTTAGCATTAAATTAATGCAAAAAATCTCTAGTGCTACTAAAAAAGATACAAAACAAAAAAAAAACAACAAACGAATAGAAAAACTAATTGATTGTAAGATATAAATTAATGGAAATAAAGAGAACACACATTTAACTTAGAAGACTAAATGAATAATCAGAGAAAATAATAAATATTAATTATTATTGATTAAGTTCTCGGCAATAATACGAATATTTCAATTAGCTTGAAGAATTTTTTTAATAGTTCTTTTGTAGCTACCTTCAGACGGAATGAAGATGTCAATGTTTGAGAAATTGTTATTAAAAGTGTCAAAGAGTCTACGCATGGTAGAGCGTTTTCCAGCATTGTTTCTTGTGTATCTGGGGACATTGAGAGCTAGCCTATTGACCAAGTCAATGCAAGATAAGAAATCTGGGGCCCGTGCTGACGCACGAGTCATATGAGCTTCTACAACTTATTATGATGGGAAAAGTTGCCGGAAGAATAGACGTCGATCGCAGAAAAAGTCCAGGCTACGTAACATCAGAGAGCGGGCTAGAATCGCAGTTCCAGCAGAATTGTTTCACCACGCGAAAATTAGACAGAAATTTTCAAAGCGGACTGCCAACCTTCGCTTGTAGGAGAAATGGAAATCCTTGGAGGAGGCCTTCACCTGAGACGGGTCCTTGCAAATTAAATATGAAAACCAAGAATAAATTAATTCTTAATTATAATTAAAAAAATTGTTGAAACGAATTTGTATTGTAAACTTTATAGACACTATTTTTTACTTCATTTTTTTTTACTATGTTCGTAATATTATTTGCATGGAATCAAAGGCTTTTTTTATTATTATTATTATAAGATCGCTACGCGAAACTTCGTCTACATTGTTCCAGTGATTTAGGCCAGCCTCCAAATAAGGCTAGATTGTTTACGAATTCAGTGCATTGTACTGGAATCAAATTCCCATAACTTTGGTAACTGTCCAGCGTTGCATTCAAATTCTATTCTGTATTCAATCAACACAAATATCTTTCCATTAAAATTAAAATGATCAATCGATCCAGTTACTGGACTGGATTGCCAACATTTTTTTTAATTCGACACTTGTTTGATGTCCTTAACTGCAATCTCACCTGCTCGTAAGTGATAATGAAGTCTAATATGATGGCACTTATATTAAACCCCTAATCAGTTTCTACGTGACATCCTGCTGGAGCGATAACTCACTTTGCGGCACGTCTTTGTCAGTAGTAACTTACCACGGGCGAAGCCTCCCACCAGTCCAGAGAAAATTCTAAATTGCCTTTAAATCACGGCGGTTACCTCTGCGCCAGTGAGGTCAACACTATTAATATATTGTAGCAAGCGCCGAAGTGACGAAAACAACCAAATAAAATCAAATAAATGTCGTACCTTATTTAACTTTCCATTTTCTTTAACGTCAGTTATATGCCATATAACCATGACGATCTTTCTGGCATTTGTTTTTTCGGATTCGATCTCCGGCGGGTAAAATTTGGGAATTTTTAATTTTGAAATTTTCTCAGGTCTAGTCTGTGCAGTCAAGTGATTCAGCTTTTTAAGATGCCGCATAGATCCCGATTGGGGATAAAGGTTTAATATAGCCGATGTGCGCAGTGCTCAGTAACCCTGCTTCCTGAGGCCAAGGCTGTGGGTTCAATTCCCACAATTGGAAAATGTTTGTGTGATTTGTGCGTCTGAGTGTTTTTAGATATATATAATACTAGCTGTTGCCCGCGACTTCGTCTGCGTTTGATTTTGTTTTTAAAGTATTCAGTATCGTTAAGCCTTAAATGAGTATAGTAGTATATATATGTATAACATGTGACTGTCAATTAATTCAAGACAAATAATTTGAAATAAAATAAAATTGCGACTATAATTAAAGATCTAAGCTATCCTATCTCTTAAGTTGGAGCAGACTGCTCACGGTGTGCCAATTTAATTTAAAATCGGTTAAGTAGTTTAGGAGTACATCGCCGACAAACATCGTGACAGGTGATTTATATACATTAAGATAAGTGTTAATATTAAATTATATTATTATTTAAAATGAGTCCACCAATCCACACTGGGCTAGAGTGGTGGACTAGGGACTCAACCCCTTCCTATAATAGGAGCAGACCTCGTGCCCTGTCGTGGCCCGGTAATGGGTGATATGATGATGATGATTCATAAACATATTCATAAAACAAGCAACGCTTACTTTGGGGTTCGATAAGGATGTGTGCTCTGTCGTCGTGAAAAAAAACCTGCTATACCTCAAACAGGATAGCCCCGCTTCCATCTTTGACTGAACAATTACTTAGCAGAAATTACAAGAAAGAAATTTATAAAAATAACAACTTCTTTGTTCAATGCGTCACAAGGAATTTTGTTCTTCACAACAAAAATATAACGGAACATTGAAACACAGATAGAGACGCCAAATAAATAAACAGTTGTGAAAAGGGGCGCGCAATTTTTCCTATTATTGTTTCCAAGAGTGAGCCGCCACATTAACACATCAAAGGATATCACGCGATGCCTTTGGCAATATGAGAACCAAATATTTTACGTAAAATACTAAAAATAAATGTTTGTTTCCGAGGTTTTTATAAGTGAACATGGATTTCTAAGAAATTCCCTCTCGTGATTTTATTGTAACCTGTTTGTCGAACTGTAACTATAAACGGTAAGAATTTAACAATTCATTTATTTTATCTTATTGAATGCATAGTATATTGTATACATACTTTATTGTACACCAAAACATAAAAAAATCATAGGTAAAAGAAACTAGAAAAAAGCGTATGAAAAACCAAACTTATTTCTTCCTTTTAGTTCTGTTTATAAAAGCGTGATTTTTAGTTTTCTGTTCTGGCCTATTCTGTTCTGGTCCATTCTATTCCTTTCTTATCAATTCTGTTATATTTTGTTCTGTTCTGTTTTGTTCTATTCTTTTCTATTCTTATCTCCTCTGTTCTGTTCTGTTCTATTCTATTCTATTCTATTCTATTCTATATTGTTCTGTTCTGTTTTGTTCTATTCTTTTCCATTCTGTTTTGTTCTTTTCTGTTCTGTCAGCGTGATGATTATGGGCAAACCCTTTGGGATTTATATGCTATTATTCCATTAGATAGATATAAGAACCCATATCAATTTATTTACGAGACTTATGTTATATAGTATCTTCTTTGTCTGTCTGTCTCTGTGATTTGTTACGTCAATCAGATTTTTGTTTAAAATATAATTGGACACCGTCGTTCACCATGTGGAAACAGGGCGTCAAAACATTGCCAAGGCACAGCGTTATCGTCTCTACGTGCCCACATTTTGTTGGTTATGGGGGCGTCCTTATAACTCCCCCTGATGTGCACAATGTGCATTATCGATTCTTTTTGCTGTCAAGGGCTAACTTGTAGTGGAATAAAAAAAAACCGGCCGCCCACCATCTCAACATCTTCATTCCGTTAATATGCAATTTTTGCTCTTGCGCTATATAATACAAATGGATGCTAATGGACCGATGAATTTCTTTACAAGGTCTCTATAAAGTTGCTTGGAAGCAATAAGGTTGCTTTTGATTGGCTTCGCTGTCAGAATACTGTAATAATAACATCATTTTCAGGATCAATATATTTTTGATATATAAATACTTATGTAATAAATGTATGTCTGTCTGTTGTTTCGTTTGTTACTTATGTTTGGCTCAAGCATTACATCGATCATAATGAAACTTGGAACACATGTGCTTCTTGGAGCTTAACATAGGTTAATATTAATCAATGAAAACTGAAATAAAACTTACCCGAGGAATTGAAAAAAGCACTTGTTAAAAGCGTTGTTTGGCCTCTTAACTATTCAAAAATTTGATATACGTATCAATTTGATATTTCTAAAACAATAAATAAAAAAAACAGCGACAATGCACACATCGCCATCTAGCCCTTAAGTAATGGTAGCTTGTGTTATGGGTACTAAGATGACTGATGAAAACTTTTATGAATAATAAACACCCAGACACTGAAAAACATTAATGTTCATCGTACAAACATTTTTCAGTTGTGGGCATGGAGCTTACAGCCTTGGAATCAGAAAGAAGGGCTGTCAACTGTAGCTACCCGTCACTACACTAGCCTCTCTACAATCTGAGAGGGGATTCAAGCTGTCGTGATCCTGTCCATTAGTCGGTTGGGGTAGTTGGTATATGTCCGGGAGGTATACAACAGGTTCCCTGGGCGTCTAACAAAGCCGACAAGAGGGACATGCCGCGGTGGTTTTTAGTTTTGATATAACCCCTTTAGAGGGGGCAGTCCCACATAATCTCCGTCCTGCCCAAGAATCGGAGGTAGGCATCAAGCTTTTCCACCACCATAATCAAGAATAGCACAGCACAATATAATAATATGAAGTATAACAATATAATCATAGGAATCATATCAAAAATACGGTCGAATATAATCAAAAATATGATCAGGGAAAAAGGTAGTGAGTACGTAAATATGATAATCAGCTTATCCCATGAGTAGTTTTCGCGTTTTATTCTACGAGCACATCTTCACTGTTTGGCGTAAAAGGAAAATAATATACCGGGCCGAGGCAAGCGGAAAATAGTGTGTTATCCCGAAGCGATAGGGCTTTGGACAGAATCAATTATATAGGGATGGGGAAATATCTAAGCAATCTCCGACGATCTATTGATATACTAGACTACGAGCTGTGCGCGTTGTTTAAATCACACTTAGATAGAACTTTGTGCTTTTCAATTCTTGGCCGTTTGGCAGTTCCATCATTATAAACCCACTATCGGCTTTTAGAGCACGGGTCACTGCTTGAAATGAAAACTGCTTAGGCCTCAGTCCACTACGCTGGCCCATTGCGGATTGATAAACTTCACACGCCTTTGATTTTTACGGAGAACTTCGAGGCATGTAGGTGTGCTCACAATGTTTACCTTCATATTCAAATTCAAATACAAATTCAAATCCATTTATTTCAAGTAGGCCTACTTTATAAGCACTTTTGAAACGTCAAGTATGTATGTTTGTAGTGACTCTACTACCGGTTCGGAAAGCACATTCTACCGAGAAGAGCCGGCAAGAAACTCAGTAGTTGCTCTTTTCCAACATCAACATTTACAATATATAGTTATTATTAAAATAATCCAAAATCTAGCCCACTATAAGGCACGGGTCTCTCAGAACTAGAAGAGTCGTAGTCCACCACTCTGGCCAAGTGCGGATGGGTAGAGTACACTCGCATTTCAGAAATATAGTTTTATAATGATAATTAAATTAAAGCACACCAAGCAACATCGCAGGATCTAAGCTCTTCTAAGGGGCCTTGTGTTCAGCGGTGGAACATTAAGACATTTACGATGACTAGATTAGAGGACTGCAAAATTCAGTTTGTTAACATGACAAAGGCATACCTTTAACTAAGAAAAACTACTTTAATTGTTGATATACTACTACAATAAAACATAAGAAGAGTATCTTATTAGCTAAGTAACCAGAATCATAAAGTTCTCTTATTCAACCACTCCAAGAACGCTGGCTTTGCAGCATCTTTTTGCAGGGACTCATGTGCCCATTTGCATTACAATTATATTTACCAAATACCTAGCTCTGGAGCCACAACATAGGGCCTAAATTTCCATATCCTATGCAAAGTATTTTCCCAATAGTGAAACATTAATACTTTTTTTGATAACTAGCATAGTCTATTTAGAAATGTGATGAAGTCCTCTTGTCTTTTTTTTGTCTTGTGTAGTTTTAGTATCTGTATGTTTAGGCCGGATTGTATCACAGTTATATAAAGGCCACCAAGACCTAAAACAATATCGCAAGGTTTTAGCTCTTATAACTTCCATATCTTATTATACTTATGATATATTATATATTAGTTACTAAATTGGAGATGTCTAGACTAGAGGACTGCAAAATGCTTCTTTCTATATACGAGAAAAGCATACCTTTGACTTAAAAAGTCCTCAAAAATATAGTAACAAAAATCAAGAAGTACTCTTAATTATCCGTAAGATTAATCAAATCCAAGAACGCCGGCAGTGTCCCATTAGTATCTGCGATTATGTTGATGTGTTCATTTGTATATCGAGGAATATAGCAGACTCTTAGTTCTTTAAACTTCCATATCTTATGTTAATAAATTTACATTGTCTAGCCTAGAGGACTGCAAAATGTACTTTGTTTACACGAGAAAAGCATACCTTTGACATAAAAGTCCTCTTGAATTTAGTAACAAAAGTCAAGAAGTCCTCTTAATTATCCGTAAGTTTAATCAACAAATCCAAGAACGCCGGCTGTGTAGCATCAGTATCTGCCATGGCTGATGTGTCCATTTGTATTCCGACCGATTCTAATGACACTATCTTAATTCAATTGTAGCTACGTTTGATGGAACAATTTTGTTGCGGGCTGACTGTTTTGTGTAGAACGGCCGAAAGTTTTCGTACTTTGGATCACTAGTTCATTTTACCTTGCTTATTTATTAATAATAATTTTATGATGATGACTTATGATAAATCTGTAACGGGTAAATTTTTTTATATTCAAGATAATATTTTGAAACTTTTATTTGGAGGGATTTCAAGGGATACTGAAGCCAAAACTGCAAAATTTTTTTTTTGTTTGTGAATTACTGAATGAATTTAAATGAAACTTTGCGTGGTGTTAGTTAATTAAGCAAAGTTCCCTTGGGAGAGGGGATGAAAGTGTTAAAAATTTTCCCATTATAACTCCGTCACATATGAACCGATTTTAATAATTTCTTCTGCTTTGAAAAGTCGTTATCAGCTTAGTATTCTGTGTAGATCCGATGAATATTAGTAGAGATAGAGGAAAAGAAATCAATAATAGCAGCAAACCTCTCACTTAATGCTTAACTATACTGAACTCAGAAGTGAGATTTGAAGATTTGACAAAACTTGAAAGCCTTAAAAGACATAGAGTCTAGTAAAAAGAGTAAACATATATTAAATAGTATGAAAGATTACTATTTGAACATATGTATATATTTTTATTTTTTTCTAAAAATTTTTCGGGGTTTTTTTAAACAAATAAATATACTCCGACAATACATACATCGCCATCTAGCCCCAAATTAAGCGTAGCTTGTGTAATGGGTACTAAAACTACTGATGAATATTTTTATAAATAATATACATAAATACTTGTGATATAATACAGATAAACACTCTGCAATGAAAATATTCATATTCATCGTACAAACATTTTCCGGCTGTGAGAATGGAGCACACAGCCTTGGACTCACAAATCAGGGTCGCAAACAAATGTATGTATTTTCTTGGTCTAAAAAGTAGCTTTCTCCACGTTATAAAAGACGTTAAAAACATAGATAATGCACATCATATAAGCTTAACCGACGAAGGCTATTTTTTAAAACCGCGGTTTATACCGTGTTCATCGACAGGAGGCGGAATGTATTTATGCCAAATTTTATCAAGATCGATACTGTGGTTGAGTCAAGCACGTAACAAGCAGACAAACATACAGCACTTCCACATATTCATTCATTACTTTTTATAAACTTTCGCGTTGCCTCACTATATTTTTCAAAACCACATACCTACCGCATCGAATGTGTAATATCAAATGTAATTATTGTTACGGTAGCAACTGCAGTAGGTAGTGTTTTTATACTTTTTAGAAAATTACATTCTTTCTCTGCGTGATATCGTTTTAAATGTACCCTAAGTACGTGGTCGTACAACTCGCAAACGTGTAACGTATACGATACGTAGAATTTACTCATAGTTTTCCTGCATATAAAATGAATCTAAAATTTAAAAATCCCCCGACTTTCAATTTTGAGCACATTATTTTACTTGTTAAGCCCTTTCATTGACCTATGTTGAGTTTATTATAAAAAAAATAATGTAAAAACAATATTTTTTTTATGGAACAATATATATATTTTTTTATTTTGTAATTGCGGACATATTTGATAGGATATTATTTCATAGTCTATAGTATTCTTCTAGTCAAGCCCTTAATTTGACACCCATATTGAGGGAGTTGTGGCTTCCGATTATTAATCTTTCAAACAAAAAACACAGAATCAAACGTGGTTCATCCGTTCAGGAAATACGATGCCACAGACAGACATACACACACGTCCACACAAACAGACACCTTACACTTATAACATCCCATCGTTTTTGCGACGGGAGTTCTAGATATGTTATTTATTTGATTATACAAACAAAAATAAGCCTTCTAAATACCTACCTACTTCATAAGACACTAGGTATCTACCTAAATTAAATTGCAACCACATTAGGACATTGGAATGTTGTCTTAGTGTATTGACTGTTTTATTTAAAACTTTTCCTGATACATTTTCGATTTGATACCATTTGGGAGTAATGAAAATCAAGTGGGAGTAAATGTGGAATATTATTAAATACAGTTAAAATTGGAATGCCTTTAAGAAATATTTTGTGAAATGCTGTCTAGTAAGAGTAGCAGTCATTTTAATTTATTTCCTTATGTTCTTATGTTACATCCTAAATTAGACAAAGCATGAGTATTACAAAACCATTGTCGTTAGCGAGATGCGTGATCATGTACTAAAGGAATGGCTTTGTGAATCTAACGATTATGTTTTTAGTTGAATTGCTTAATATGAGAGTACTTTGTGAGTGATTTCAGCGATTTATGGTTTATCTTTAGTTTGTTTGTTGCATATAATAAATAAATATACGACGACAATACACACATCGCCATCTAGCCCTCAAAGTAAGCGTCGCTTGTTTTATGGCTACTAAGATAGACGATGAATATTTTTATGAATATAATAAATATACTTACTTGTATAATATACAGAAAAACACCTAGACACTGAAAAACATTCATGTTCACATAAACATTTTCCAGTTGCGGGAATTGAACCCACGGCTATGGACTCAGAAAGCAGGGTCGCTGCTTTATTATTACTCTGAATACATTTTAATTTTTACTGAATAAATTTTAATAAATACTTTTAATTTTTTTTATTCCACTACACGTTAGCCCTCGACTGCAATCTCACCTGCTGGTATGTGTTGATGCAATCAAAGATGGTAACCGGCTAACCAAATATATTCCTAATTGGTTTCTAAGGTTTCTAGGGTGGTTACTAGCCACGGCCGAAGCCTTACCCTTACTAGGCTATCACCGATTCCTGTTCTTTTACTTAACCAATTCGTTGTTATCTTAAGGAATTTCAAAATGTCAAGTGTGTTCTTCAGAAGGACTGCAATTCATGGTGGGTCCTTAATTTTTGTACACAATAATATAACTTGTAAGGAGCGAAAATACATAGTTAGTCTTTCTGTTGAACGCACTGTAGAACTATCTTGTGTGGAGCTGGAGCGATTTATAATAGTGTGTGTATATCGTCCCCCCTCAGGTGATTTTAGCCTTTTTGAGGATGTAATGGAAGATGTGCTTAAGCGATTGTCTGTATCCACAAAAAAAGCAATAGTATGCGGGGATTTTAATGTTGATATTTTACTTAGTAATGCAACTACGACTAGGTTGCTAAACTTATTTAAATGTTTTAATTTAAATTATTCTTTTAGTGAACCTACTAGAATCACAGCAACCTCAGCATCGTGTTTAGATAATATTTTTCTCAACTGTGATATCTTAGGTAAATCGATAATAACCAACTTAAGATCAGATCATTGTGGCCAACAAATTACTGTTTTGAATAATATAAACAAAGATAAACATATCGTCAAGTGTAGGCCAATAACTAAGAGCAAATTGACGCGATTCAAAGGTGAAATATCATCCAAAATTCCTGCCCTTGTCTTTAAGAACGGTCATCCTGACAGCATTTATGGTACGCTCTTTAATATCATAGACAATGAATTTAACAAAATATTCAATTTCAAACATATAGATTTCAATAAAAAAATAAAGTTTAGCGATTGGGCAACTATTGGCATATACAAAAGTAGAGATAATTTGTATGAGCTCTATAGTGAAAAACAATATAACCATACTCCAGCTTTCCTACAACACGTAAAAATGTACTCTAAAACGTTTAAGAACGTTTGCTTTCATGCTAAGTCGCTATACTTTAAGGATCAAATCATAAAATCGGATAACAAAGTACAAACAACCTGGAAAATTGTTAATAATGAAACTGGGAAAGCTAAATCTCGCAACGTAAACTTTGAATTAATTATTAATGATAATAAAGTTACCGCTGACAGTGAGGTTGCAAGTACCTTTGAAAACTTTTTTCAGAGTGTTCCTATTTTGTTGACTGATTCACTTAATTCTTCACCTACTGCAGCTCAGAGTTTATTGAGGAACAACGTTAATGAGTGCAACGTTTTATTTAATTTTAAACATATATCTGCATATGATATAATAAAGAATTTTAAGTTGTTGAAACAGAAAAAAACCGGTGATTTATGGGGTATGTCTGTAATGGTAATATCTAACATTATAGACGTTATTGCCCCTTACTTAGCCATACTTTTTAATGAATGTGTTGATAGAGGTACTTTTCCAAATTTAATGAAACATAGTAAACTTATACCTCTATTTAAATCTGGCAATAAAAACGACATTAACAATTACAGACCCATTTCAATCTTACCAGCTCTTAGTAAGGTCTTTGAAAAAATTATATTAAATCAACTTTTGAATCACTTCAATGTAAATAACTTACTACATCCGGAGCAGTACGGTTTTACTAAAGGTCGTAGCACCACGGATGCAGGCGCTAAACTTTTAAAACATGTGTACGATGCCTGGGAACGTTCGCAGAATGCCATTGGTGTTTTTTGTGATCTATCCAAAGCATTCGATTGTGTCGATCATAAAACCTTGCTTCTTAAACTAGCCCATTATGGTATCAAAAACGTTGCACTAAATTTGGTTGCCTCTTATCTCAGTGACAGAACCCAAAGGGTTTGCATAAAAGACATTAAGTCGCAGGGGTCGGCTACGTCAATGGGTGTCCCACAGGGTTCAATCTTGGGTCCCTTTCTATTTTTGGTGTATATAAATGATCTACCACACCATGTCAGTGAAACCTGTGACATTGTACTGTTTGCTGATGATACATCTCTAATTTTTAAAACTGATAGAGGTAGAGACAACTCTGACGATGTAAGCCGTGCTATGTCGCATGTGTCGCACTGGTTTACTGTCAATAATTTACTTTTAAATGCAAAAAAAACTAAGTGTGTGGAATTTATTTTACCAAATGTAAAGAAAGTTAATAAAAATATAATAATAAATGGAGAATCACTAAAAATGGAAGATTCCACAGTTTTTCTGGGCATGACCTTGGATTGTAAGCTTCAGTGGGGTACCCATATAGATACACTAGCAGGTAAACTAAGCTCGGCTGCCTACGCCGTCAGGAAAATTAGACAGATTACTGACGTAGAAACAGCAAGACTTGTTTACTTCGCGTACTTTCATAGTGTGATGTCTTACGGGATCTTATTATGGGGCAAAGCTGCTGATATTGAAACTATATTCATATTGCAGAAAAGAGCTGTACGGTCAATATATAAACTTAAATCACGTGAATCCCTCCGTGAAAAATTTAAAGAAATTGGTATACTTACGGTAGCCTCACAATACATTTATAACAACATAGTATTTGTAAGACAACATATTAGTCTTTATAAACAAAAAGTGGATATAAACAGTCGACTTACAAGAAATGGTCATAAATTAGTGACATCTGCATATCGTCTGCGAAAGGTGCAGAAGTCATTTTTGGGATTGAGTATACGTTTTTATAATATGATTCCTAAGGTAATTTTGGACCTACCAATCCATAAGTTTAAAGAATGTGTTAAAACACATTTATTACAGCGAGGTTATTATACTATTGATGAGTTTCTTAATGACAAGGTTGCTTGGAAGCATCCGGCTCCGCTTTCATCTCTCACAAGATAGAAAAATGAATGTTAAAATATAAAATGTAAATTTTTGATGTTGGAAAAGAGCAACTGCTGAGTTTCTTGCCGGCTTCTTCTCGGTAGAATCTGCCTTCCGAACCGGTGGTAGAGTCACTACACACGGACAGACTTGACGTTTCAAAAGTGCTTGTATTAGGCCTACTTGAAATAAATGAATTTTGAATTTTGAATTTTTGAATTTTGTTGAAGTAATAAAACCATACCATAGTAACCTAAGTATCACATTGTCAGCTAGGTATATAAATCAGACTGGCTGAACCGACTGGCTCAAAGCCAGGTGTCGCCAACTTTAACATCAGTTAATCTAACACACGCTTTTGGCGGCGTTTCAAGACTTTTTTTTTCACTTCGGGATGAAAAAAGCCTTGCTGTAATTTCTAATGTAAGTTTGATAGTATATTGTACTGTCTCTATACACATACTGTCCATTTCCTTTGTACCAATCCACACTTGGCCAGCAAGGTAAACCTTTTTGAAGTTATACTTCTTTTGGAACGTTTGGAAAAAAATATGAGGTGAATTTTGACGATGCGCGCCCACAAAAAACCGACACCCTGAAGTTAGCTATACTTAACAAAGCAAAAGTGAGGAGAGAGAAAATGAAAGATGAGATCTGACAACTGTATACACGATATGTGTATTTATTTGTGATCTTTAAATAAACTTTATTTAAGTAGATAATGCGTTATAATAAAATGTTCAATGTATTAAATACCGTACCGTTTTTCTTTTGTTCGTGTCGTTTTATATACAAACGGAGAATAAGGCGAAAGATAAAATTTTTGAAAGGATTTTTATCTTGTTACGCCAAAGAAGAATAACTTCTAACGAGTACATAAGTACACACAATTAAATATGATGACTGTTTGTTTGCCGCGTTGTGACGGCAGAACACACAACAATTTTAGTGCTATTTATGGGAACACAAACAGTATATGTACAAAGGCGTGTGGAGTCCACCGATCCCCAATGTGCCAGCGTGGTGGACTACGGTCTAAACCTTCCTCATTGTGGGAAAACCGTGCCCTGTAGTGGGTTTACGTGGTGACAGTGTGTTCCGCGTGTACAACAGTATGTGTACAAAGAGATGTGGAGTCCACCGATCCGCATTTGGCCAGCTTGGGAGACTAATGTCCTGATAACTATAAAGTCCAAACAACTCAGTGACCACGAAACCAAAAAAAATCGAACTGACAGCCCGGGGTTGTCGTTCGATTACTGAAGAGAATTCGAAATCCAACGGCTAATGACGTTGGATTTACGTCCATGGAATTATCCTGGGGAGTATTGCTTTCATTTTGTCATATTATTATAGCATAGTAATTACATCCGAGTTAGTATAACCATTGCTCCCTACACTTAATTTGGTACATTCTCGTAAATCACGAGACACGTCCTTCCTCACACTTTAAAGACAAAGCCGTTCTCTCTTTACTTGACTGTTAAGTGGAAGTGAAGTAGAAGAATAATTTGAAGTCTCAGACAACATTCACGTTACACAAATACATATAGGTTCAAACTGCCATAGTAGATACCTTAAATACCTGCAACAATAATTAGTTTTCTTACAGCTATTGAAATAGAACTTTAGTATTTCATTTTTATTTAGTTAATTACTATAATATAACTTTGTTAATTATTATAACCTGTTTACTTTAATAACCTAATTATATCTATCTTTCTTTTTCCTTACTCTTGTAGGTCATCTATTTTCCTTTTCTTACATAAACTATTTGGTGTGTTGCAGGGACAAGTTTTATAAAATGGCACGTCCAATGCAAACAAGAAGGGCGGCTGCTATGGAAGACCAATTAAAACTAAAAAATGCCCTGCGTGAACTAAAGTCACTAAAACAACTGAATACTCAATTACTAAAGGAACAAGATGATAATGAACTCGAACTGAGAGCAATTATTGTCAAGAACTCCCAACTGAAGACCGAACTGGCAGACCTAAACAGTGCTCATACTGTGATCTTAGAGGAGCGTGACCAACTACAGGTTGTGGTTAGCTCATTCAATCAGTGCATAGCAACATATGATGAGGCTCTGGAAAAAATTTCTATGTTGGAGGGTGAACTAAGCAGTGCACATAAAACTATTAATGACCTTCAGGCTCAATTAAGTAGTGCTGAAATGGTATCCACAAATAATTTATATGATGAGCTGCTTGCTTCATCCTCTACTGAACCAATGTGCATCGATCTGACTTGTGACAGCCCTTATGTCCAAAAAATGAAGCCACAACATATTCATCCATATCTAAATAGTCACAATAAATTAAAAAAATATATAAAAATTGGTAAAATTATCAAAAAAACTCAAAATTTAATTAAAAACCAGCAAGCAAGTACCAAGAACCTGGCATTAAGGAAAGAAAGGGTATTATTATTGAATAAGTTAAAAAGCTATTGTTTCTCACTTCAAAAAACAACAGCAAAATATGATACAGATGTCCAAAACTTGAATGATCAAATTAAACAGTTGGAAGATTCCTTGACAACTGTCACTTCCAAATATGAGCTGTCACAAAAGCAGATCCATGAGCAAATCCAGGCAGCTGATGAGTTGTTAGCCCTAGGAACGTATAATATGGCTCGTTTTGAGTCTTTAACAAATAAATGTCAATGTACTCATGACATACCTATACCTAGTCAAGACTGTAGTAATATATTCACTGACAATTTGGATATTTGCCCAGAGAGGTCTGTAAATGCAACACATGTTCCTGTATCCTTAAATTCTACTTTATCTGCTAAACCTAAAAAACAAAGTATAGTAATATCTGACAAAATAGGTAGAGGTTTAGGTCCTATTATGAATTGTTACCTAAACCACTCAGTGACAAATATATGTTCACCGGGGGCTAGTTTTGATTGTGTCATTAATAGCCTAAATGGAAAAAATCTAGATAGTCATACAAATGTTGTCTTATTGTTAGGGGACAGTTTAAATGTCAAAAAGCATCAGATTATAAGATGCATTGAAAAATTACTGCTTTTAAATAACAAAACTAAATGTAAGTTTGTAATGTGTGCCTTTCCTTATTGTGGCACTCTAAACTCAAAACAAAATGAACATATTTATAAATTAAACTTATTAATCTATAATTTGACATACCGTCATAGCGACGCAATTTTTTATTTTGACATTAATAAATTCACGTCATCATTTGTAATGACAAGAGATAAATTGTATCTGCCTAAAAAGTGTAAGCAGCAGATAGCGTTTTTACTAGCTTATAATTTAAATGATACTGTTACAACTGTTGTAACAAAGTCTATTGACACTTTTACAAATTGTACTTCAAGTACTTCTATTTCTATTACTGACCCTAGTACTTGCGCTAGTACTATTAAGAAATTTAATAATGATTTAAACTAGTTAATAAGACAACGGAGGAGCTCTGCCATATGAACATTGTACACCAAAATATACAGAGCTTCACCGGCAAAGAATTAGAAATAGAGCTGTTTGTGGAGAAACTCAATGTACATATTTTGTGTATAACTGAGCACTGGCTCACTGGTACACAAGTAGCAGTAAACATCGATAACTTTATATTGTCAAGTGCGTTCTTCAGAAGGACTGCAATTCACGGTGGATCTTTAATTTTTGTACGTAATAATATAATTTGTAAAGAACGAAAAGACATAGTTGGTCTTTCTGTTGAACGCATTGCAGAACTGTCTTGTGTGGAGCTGGAGCGATTTATAATAGTGAGTGTATACCGACCCCCTTCAGGTGATTTTAGCGATTTCGAGAATGTTATGGAGGATGTACTAAAGCGTTTGTGTCTTTCTACTAAAAAAGTAATTGTATGTGGCGATTTCAATGTCGACATTTTACTAGAAAATGCAACAACTGCTAGATTGCTTAACTTATTTAAATGTTTTAATTTGTGTCACACTTTTAGTGAACCTACTAGAGTAACTGCAACTTCAGCATCCTGCTTAGATAATATTTTTTTCAATTGTGACATTTTAGATTAATTTAAGGTCAGATCATTGTGGTCAACTTATTACTGTTTTAAATACTATCAATAAAAGCAGACAAATTATAAAGTGTAGGCCAATAACTAAGACTAAATTAATGCGATTCAAACGTGAAATTACTGCGAAAATCCCTGGTATTGCGTGCGAACATTTACATCCGGACAGTCTTTATAGTGCACTATTTAATACTATAAACAACGAATTTAATAGAGTATTCAACTTTAAGCACATCAATGTCAGTAATAAATTAAAATTTAGTGACTGGGCTACTGTAGGTATATATAAAAGTAGGGAGAAATTGTATGAGCTGTATGATGAAAAACAATTTAATCATACTCCAACTTTCGTAGAACACGTAAAAAAATACTCTAAAATATTTAAGAATGTTTGCACTAATGCGAAATCGCTACACATTAAATATAGTATAATGAAATCTGATAACAAAATACAAACAACCTGGAAAATAGTTAATTACGAGTCAGGAAAAACTAAATCTCGTGATGTGGATTTTGAACTTATTGTTGATAACAATAAAGTGACGTCTGACAGGGAGGTTGCTAATACTTTCGAAAACTTCTTTCAGAATGTTCCCATTTTGTTAACAGATTCTCTAAGCTCTTCACCAATAGCAGCTCAGCGTATATTGAGAGATAATGTTAAAGAGTGCAATGTTTTATTTAATTTTAAACATATATCTGCAATAGATATTGTAAAGAATTTCAGGTTATTAAAGTTGAAAAAAACCGGTGATCTGTGGGGTATGTCGGTGATGGTCATTTCTAACATTATTGACGTTATTGCCCCTTATCTAGCTGTAATTTTTAATGAATGTGTTGATATGGGTATTTTTCCGAACCTAATGAAATGTAGTAAATTAATACCCCTTTTTAAATCCGGTCATAAAAATGACCTTAACAATTACAGGCCTATTTCAATCTTGCCAACTCTTAGTAAGGTCTTTGAAAAAATTATACTTTATCAACTTTTAAATCATTTTAATGTAAATAACTTACTTCATCCGGAGCAGTACGGCTTCACTAAAGGTCGTAGTACAACGGATGCAGGCGCAAGACTCATAAAGCATATTTACGATGCCTGGGAACGTTCGCAGAATGCCATTGGTGTTTTCTGTGATCTGTCCAAAGCATTCGATTGCGTTGAACACAAAACGTTGTTATTAAAACTAAGCCACTATGGCATCAAAAACGTTGCACTCAATTTAATTGCCTCTTATCTAAGTGATAGAGTTCAAAGGGTATGCGTAAAAGACATAAAGTCTAAGGGATCATCTGCCTTAATGGGTGTCCCACAAGGCTCAATTTTGGGTCCCTTATTATTTCTGGTGTATATAAATGATCTGCCACACCATGTCAGGGGCACTTGTGAGATTGTACTGTTCGCAGATGATACATCTCTCATTTTTAAGACTGATAGAAACAAAGATAATTTTGACGACGTAAACCGTGCTTTGTCACATGTGTCAGACTGGTTTACTGTTAATAACTTACTTTTAAATGCAAAAAAAACTAAGTGTTTGGAATTTGTTTTGCCTAACGTAAAAAAAATGGATAAAAACATCATAATAAATGGAGAAACACTTAAAATAGAAAACTCCACAGTTTTTCTAGGAGTGACCTTAGATTGTAAGCTACAGTGGGGTACCCATATAGAAAGCCTAGCGAGTAAACTCAGCTCAGCTGCATATGCAATCAGGAAAATTAGACAGCTTACCGATGTTGAAACAGCTAGGCTTGTTTATTTCGCATACTTTCACAGTATTATGTCCTATGGGATCTTGCTGTGGGGAAAAGCTGCAGATATTGAAAGTATATTTATACTACAGAAAAGAGCCGTACGATCAATATATAAACTTGGATCACGCGAATCGCTTCGTGAAAAATTTAAACAAATAGGTATTCTTACAGTAGCTTCGCAATACATTTATAGTAATATAGTCTTTGTGAGGCAAAATATTACTCTTTATAAATCAAAAGCTGAAATTAACAATCGACTTACCAGAAACGGTCATAAATTAGTGATATCTGCATATCGTCTGCGAAAGGTGCAGAACTCCTTTGTGGGGTTGAGTATACGCTTTTACAACATGATTCCTAAGGAAATTCTTGACCTACCAATGCATACATTTAAAAAATGTGTAAAAACGCATCTAGTACAGCGAGGTTACTATACATTTGATGAATTCCTCAATGACAAGGTAGAATGGAAGCAGCCAGCCTCGCTCTCATCTCCCGCAAGATAGCAAAATGATTGTAAATGTTGATGTTGGAAAAGAGCAACTACTGAGTTTCTTGCCGGCTCTTCTCGGTAGAATCTGCTTTCCGAACCGGTGGTAGAGTCACACAAACATGCATACTTGACGTTTCAAAAGTGCTTATAAAGTAGGCCTACTTGAAATAAATGAATTTGAATTTGAATTTGAATTTAATGCCTAAACACTTCTCATTGTGGAAGGTGACCCGTGCCCTGTAGTGGGGCAGTAATGGGTTGATATGATGACTGTTTGTGAGCAGCGTGGTGACGGTAGATTAAAAAACCATTGTCACCACAGCTGGACTAAAAGCCGCTCCAAACAAGAAGTTTTGCCCACGCTGGGCAGACTGGTAAATGGTAGCAGTACCCCATCAAGGAGGAGACAACTGTATTGGGATCTGCAGTCACCACACGGCACCCATCATGACACAAAACTTAGACTCCAAAAACTTTACCCACTGCCCGAATTAACAAAACATTACGAAGCACTTTTTCCATTGGCATCGCATCTGAATTTTTCGGAGTCTATTGTTCCGTAAAAGCCTTTGATAGTTCCGTCTATAAGCCGTCCCGATGTTTTGCATAATGTTAGGGTCTGGGACAGTCGGCTTTGTGAACATGTGGATTACCCACTTGACGTGAGTTTATATTATTAAAATGCACGTTCCTGTGTTCTTTGCAGGACGTTAGCTTCAGTGAATAACACGGGCGATGTCTTTACTTTTAGTGCGGGTAATTCGATAAAAAATATTTAGTTTTCGTTTCTCAATTCCACTACACTTATTTGAGAAGTAGAAGAGCTTTTTGTGACAGAGCTCGTCCGGCTTAGTACTACTGCCATTCTAATTTCTGTCTCAAAACAGCATTGTTGCAATGCTGTGTTCCAGTTTGAAGGGCGTGTTTGTCGGTATAATTACACCTTAACAACTACGCCACAGGGTGTGGACACAGGGTGGTATGATGCAGGAAGATTTCTTGAAATGCTCTTCTTAGTCTTGCCTTATCATCAGGTAGGCTATCTGCTTGGTCTGACAACTAAGTTAGTCCTTGCCCCGTAATAAGTGCTGAAGATAAGTGTTGATAGATGGTAACTGGCTAAGCTGTTAGGGTATCGCAGTTACATTAAATCCATACCTCTAGTTGGTTTCTACGCCATACCGAACCAGAACGCTGAACCGCCTGACGTCTTTGTGGGACTGCTAAAGCGACCCACTAGACCAGACCAGAGAAAATTCAGATTATCAATTCCATATAACCCTCTGCCGGGGATAGCATACGATGAGTTGGAGGTCACCACTGCGCAAGGTATAGGTCGTTGTGTCATCATATTCAAAATTGTAACCTATGGACGCCCAGTGCTGGTCAGAGATCTTTTGCAGTAGGTTCGAAATTCCACGTTTTGGTGCCGTTTGTGTCCCGGCTCTATGCAACTCTTTGATCCACGTTGTCGTGGTCTTTTAAAGCTTCATTTACCGGAATGTCAACATGTACGAGGCAAGACTGCCGATTCGCGCAGTATGCAGCGACCCTGCTTTCTGAGTCAAAAACTGTCAAGTGCCACAACTGGAAATGTTTTTTGTGATGAACATGAATGTTTTTCAGTGTTTGGGTGTGTATCTGTTCATTATAACTATTTATGTATTATTAATAAAAATATTCATCAGACATCAGATGGCGAAGTGCGTTTGTCGTAGTATTTTTGTTTATTTATAATTTATTTTATCCTCCGTGCTACTTGTCCCATCCATTGCCTTTGTTTATCAGTAAAGAAAAACAGTGTAAGGAAACCTGCATGAGAACTTTCATCATCATCGTCATCAACGCTCTATAGCCCTGGGTGGGCCTTGGCTTGGTCAAGCATATTTCTCCATTTGACGCGGTCAGAAGCTGGTTCTTTCCAGCTCCGAACTCCCAGAACCCTCATATCCCAGTCAACTCCATCACTCCATCGACCCCTAGGTCGTCCTCGCCCCTCCAATGTACCCTCCATCATCCTCTTTGGGGCTCTCGTGCGTTCCATGCGTTGCACATGCCCTGCTCATTGCATTCTTAACAGTTTAATATAGTCTTGACGACATTTGGTTCTTTAAACAGTTGGTATGAGAACTTTCAGTTTTCCATAATATCCTCACAGTCTACTATTCCAGACATTCCAGAGAACTATAATGGGCCGGACTGTAGGCCAGTAATGGGTTGATATGATGATGATCATGGATTTATAGGATTTTTTCGAGAGCAAAATGCTCTGCAATGAAAATTTAGCTTTTTGCTATTGCTAAGCGAATTGGTCAAGATCTGCTTGGTGTGGATTATAAAGATTGAAGTAATTACAAATTAAACCCTTCAGATTCTTTTGCTTTTTGGGAAGTATAGTAAATTAAGTTTAATTTTGATTGTATGTCATGGAATTCCGCAAAGTAGCCAGCTTCTATCCAATATTCAAAATTGTCTGATTGTTGATTTACGACGCAAGAGAAAGTAGCAAAAGGGCCAGCCGAAAGTTGTCTGAGGCATGTTTACTTGCCACTTTTGGGATATGATATATAAAATATCTTGAGGAATTTGTTGTGTTTACCGAAGCTAAGGTATCCTTATTGGGTAAAAATCCTTTGCAAATATCACACAGCGAAAGTTTTTTTCTCTATGTTTGCCGAAGATAAGGGATTTATGAGAATCCCTAGTAGTATTGTGTTTTCTTGCAAAGTTTGTTTTTCACGCAGCAACGAACTGACGTGACTACTTGCCAAATCGTATTCGGCATCGTAGAGTAAATAGGGTGAATTAATTTTCATCATACTCAACCCACTATCGGCCCACTACAGTAGCCTAAGAACAAGATTTGTTCGCTCGCAATCGAAGAGTCGCTTTCGAGTATGAAAATACTTGATAATCGGAATAAAATGTATCTTGTTTGCATTGTATTAAAGCTCAAATTTGCCTGCGATTCTTGCTCTAACTTACGATAGAACGTTTTCAAAAAAACAGAAGTACAGGATTTGCGACTCTAAACAGAGTAGCATTAGGTCCATTTTTCATCAACAATTTGATAAGCGAAAAGAACTCCTCGAACGAAAACGATGCGGTCATATATACGGATTGATAGATTTCACACGCCTATGAAAACAAAATAGAGAACTCTCAGGTATATACGAGTAGGTTACCTCACGATGTTTTCCCTCCAACGCTAAAATAGTGATATTTTATTGGATATTTTTTTAAATAATATAATAGTTTATTAGTGAGGACCCAAGAGTGCTCTGGCAAGATTCGCTCTGTTTTTAGGCAATTGTTTTCCACTTATCATCAGGTGTGCCATCTGCTTGGTCCGTCAATTATGACAACTTTCGACTTTTCTTGCGCTACTCTATTTGCACTTTTGTTTATTTACACTGTGGTTTCAATTTTCTCGTGGTGGCTTGCTTCAATGACGAAAGAAAACATCGTGTAGAAACCTGCATGCCTGAAAGTTCTCCATAATATTCTTAAAGGGGTGCGGAGTCCAGCAATCCGCACTGGGCAAGTGTTGTGGACTACTGTCTTAACCCATTCTCAATGTTTGAGGAGATCAGTACCCTGTAGTGGGTCGGTAATGGGTTGATAAAATGATGAAGACCCGTAATAGGATTTCCACGCTGCAGCGTACACTTTTGTCAGAAGAGTGCCAACCATCTGTAGCCGAAGCCTCTTTCTAGACTGAACTTTGCTAGAGCAATAAACTATAGCTAGATAGAAACTATTAATGATTTTCCCTAATTAACATTTGTAAAAAATTCAATACACGTTGTATCAGAAAACGATAACCGCGCCGGAAGTTTGTGTTACTCACCCAGTTATAAATTCCAATAAAAGTCTGGAACTAGGTTGGTTTGAACAAAACGCTAAAATAAAGCTGAAATAACCAATAACTGAAGCGTAGCGTATTTTCATTCTGGCCATACGTTCTGATATCATTTTTCGGGCCACTAAAGTGGAGGCCAGCATATACGGTTTTTTGAACGCTCTACAAAGACCTAGTATATCCAGCAGTAGATGGCAATCGGTTAAAGTGATGATAACAGTTAAAAAATAAAAGCGAAGACCTATGCTCCTCACCGTGACAATTGGGAAGCCGAATTGATTCTCTTAATAGTACACTTATTTACTACTAGTCGACTTAGTCGTAAAAATGTAATAGGCCCGTTTTGACATTTGTGCAAGACCATAGAATGTAACTTGGAACGAAACTGATAGACAAAAAAAAAAAAACCAATTACATACAGTGTTTTAAAAAATACGTAAATTTTTTTGGGACGTTAAATAATACGAAAGAATATATCGCGAGTATTCTTTTTGCGCTTACTTCATAGTAACATGCAATTTATAATTGTTGCGAAACGTTCCGAAAACAGTTACGTTCTCAGTCTTTTTTTTTTTTTATACTAGAACTGTAACCATTTTTTTACTGAATATCGAAATTAAATATTGTGTAGTTATTTTTACTGCAACGAATGAGCTTGGTTCTCAAAATGGGTTCTAAATAATGAGTCTGAGATGATGTATCTGACCAAGCGGCACATGACTGAAGCGTCCCCGCGCGCACTGCGCAGTTTTCCGTTCCTCATCTTGTAAAGTTGACTGTGCGCTCGTTTAAGTTTGATATATATTGTTTACTATTACGTTAACTATGGCTCTTCTTTTTTGGACATTAATTTAAACATAGTGATTTGACTCGATTTTTGTGTTTGTTATTATATAGTACTAACTCTGTTTCAACATGTTGAAAAGTGGACGTATAATCAACAGCCAGTCACGCGTATTGGTTGTGAAGTTAAAGGAATACTTTGAACGAACGAACACTTTACAATACATAATAATATCAATCCAGTACTGATACAAACATGAATTGATTTATCGTGAGTATCGAGTACAGAGTCTTATGGTTCCATAACTAGTTACGTCGCGATGACAAATGTCAAAACGGGCCTATTAAATTTTTACGACTATAGCTGATACCAGCGATTTCGTTCGCGTGGATGAAGGTTTTTATTCCCGAGGGAATAAAAGGTAGCTTTTGTTCTTTTCCATGTCAAAGCCCACATGCATGCCAAATTTTATCCAAATCCGTTCAGCCGTATGTGCGTGATTGAGTAACAAACATCCACACTTTCACATTTATAATATTACTAGGAAGTAGGTTAGTAGGATTATAAACTACAAGCTTTTGCCCCCGTTTCTCATGCTTTTTATCAAATCCCGTGGAAACCGGTTGTTCCTTGGAATGAATAAGCCTATGTTACTCATCGTCCTTTATGCCTAAAATCTGCTGATTTGTTGTTGAGTTAGGGTGCGAAGGTAGGACAAACGAAAATAACGCGTACAAAGCCGTAGGAAACAACTGGTTTATAATATAAGTAGTCTGCTTTAGAAACCGTTGGTATTTTCACTCAAAACATATACCTACTTGTCGTTTCAAAGTTCCTTATAAAGTAGCCTACTGGAAATAAATGAAAATTGAATTTGAGTAAGGATATAAATTTCAGAAACAAAAAAAAAGAAAATACCTATCTTTTGCTTATAACCAGTCTGTATGATCAGTCATTGGACATATAACTAGGAATAAACACTCCATGGAACGACTCGTTGTCCAGTGGAAAGTGGAAGGCAAACGGTCACGCGGTCGATCACCCACGCGTTGGACAGACATAATAAAAGCTGCAACACAACCCTCCATAGTCCAGTGTTCCCGAAATGCTGAAGACCGTAACAAGTGGAGGACCATCGCGGGGGCTGCTGTAGCCAAAGAAAATGTATCATCGTAAACCACGACGACTCTGTCAAGAGTGAACGGCTAAGGTAGGAGGAGTCTAATATAAATAAATATACTACGACAATACACACATCGCCATCTAGCCCCAAAGTAAGCGTAGCTTGTGTTATGGGTACCAAGATAGCTGATGAATATTTTTATGAATATGATACACATATCATATTTATAATATACAGATAAACACCCAGACACTGAAAAACAATCAAGTTCATCACACAAACATTTTCCAGTTGTGGGAATCAAACCCAGTTGTGGGAATCGGGCTCAGAAAGCAGGGTCGCTGCCCACTGCGCCAGTCGGCTGCCAAAATATCTCTCTGTATGGACCATGTATATATTAGAGGTGCGCAAACGTTATGCTAAGAAAAACCTGTAGGGCACATAGAAGTTACAAGTAAGTAATACCGTTAGTAAAACTACATAGTTAGTAATACCGTTTATGATTACACTATGGCAACGACTTTAGCAACATACGGATATCAAAGTTTCTGAGGGTAGATTTTTAATAATTTATATGTATACCTAATAATAAGTTTAATATGATTGCTAATCAAATAATATGATTTCTCTGTAAGTGAATATGTAAAAATATTCTTTAAGAGAAATGAATGATTCTTTAAACTGAGAAGTTCTTAATCGCTCTTTTCGTTGCTTGAAAGTAACGACTACACATTATCAGCGTATATCGATATTGTAGAGGAATCACGATTGCCTCATAGCCACTTTGTGGGTCGTTAAAATTCTTGAAACGTACATGAAATAATTCTCAACAATCCACTCTCATACTTGTGCCACTATAAGAATACCTAATTGCTTATAATTCATAATTTTACTCTCTTATGTTTCATTACTTTTGAAATCTGTGTTGGCAGTGTTAAAATATAGTCAACTAGGTTGGTTTTCATACAGTTAAGAGTACATCATAAACACTGGCACGGTATTTATCTTTATTAATACTAGTGGTACCCTGCGGTTTCATCATCATCATTTCAACCAATGGACGAATACTGCTGGACATTGGTCTTTTATAGAGAGTTCCACAATCCATGCTCCTGGGCCACTTGATTTTAATACCGATATGGTTTTTCTTTTTTTAACTCCGATTATCTAAAATTTTTAGTCCAATTTTCTTGTTTTTGTCACACTCGGAATGCTCTTACTTAGGTTGATACTTACAATGGCGTTAGCTTTTATTTGAAGCAAGTAGATTAAGGATATGAGTTTAATATAACTAACACAGAATTAAGAATGTACAGAAGCCTCATTCAGCCATTATTGCATGAGTTAATGTCCAAGAAACGTGAAAACGCAGAATGTTGCTAGCTCCCAAAATTTTCCCATTTACCCCATTTTATGGTGAACGTTTAGCACATTGGATGGAAAATAACTACTTTCAACTGCTAAATGGACTTAATTTACACTACTAAGGTGGAGTGGTTTCTGATCCTTCAATATGAGTCATGATCACGGTGTCTGTTTTGGTTTGATTATGTGATAAGCAACTGCCATTTCTCTAACAGGTTTACCCTCTACCATTTTACCTTACCAAAGAAGATGGCAGTCAAGGCAAAATCTACAGTTGAATATAAAAATGTACCCCATAGCATATATAGAACCGATGGACGTTGGGGTTCCAAGGTGCTAGAACTGCGACCCCGCACAGGTAAACGCAGCGTTGGTCGGCCCCCAACGAGCTGGACAGAGTCATGATCACGGTGTCTATTTTGGTTTGATTCTGTGATAAGCAACTGCCATTTCTCTAACAGTTTTGCCCTCTACCATTTTGCCTTACCAAATAAGATGGCAGTCAAGGCAAAATCTACAGTTGAATATAAAAATGGAACCCATAGCATATATAGAACCGATGGACGTTGGGGTTCCGTGATGGAACTACGACCCCGCATAGGTAAACGCAGCGTTGGTTGCCCCCCAACGAGGTGGACAGAAGACATCGAACGAGACGCTGGGAGCCGCTGGAAACAAGTTGCCCAGGACCGTGGATTTTGCACGAAAGACCTATGTCCAGCAGTGGACTTCAATCGGTTGAAGTGATGATGATAATAAAAATTGTTTCACTTGGTTTCAGCTTTTGAAGTAAATTATTAAGAAAGCACTTCATAGTTTTAATGATGTCGACGCAATCAGAACGTATTGATTTCCTATTGTAGTGCCTCTTCTAACCGAAACGGAAATCAAGTTCACATAAATTTATCAGGCTTCATTATTGTTCGCTGAAGATTGGAACCAACAAGAAATAAATAAAAAATAAATAAATATACTAGGACAATACACACATCGCCACCTAGCCCAAAAGAAAGCGTAGCTTGTGTTTTGGGTACTAAGATGACTGATGAATATTTTTATGAATAATAGTCAAAAATACTTAGAATTTACATAAATACTTAGAATATAAACAACCAGACGGTGAAAAACATTCAGGCTCATCACACAAACATTTTCCAGTTGTGGGAATCGAACCCACGGCCACTTGAATTACTCAGAAAGCAGGGTCGCTGCAAACTGCGCCAATCGGCTGTAAAGAAAATAATATGGATCTTCAGTGAGAAGTTTTTCAGATGGGATTTGTAGCAGTTTACCCAGTAAAATGTTTTTTGGTTTCTGTTGACAAATTCAATTCCGGGAGTAGATTTTGAGTTTTGTCGTCGCTTAGTTTCTTGCCGGCTACTTCTCGGTAGAATCTGCCTTCCGATCCGGTGGTAGAGTCACTACAAAAAGACAGACTTGACGTTTCAAAAGTGCTTATATTATCCCTACTTGAAATAAATGAATTTTGAATTTGAATTTGATTGTAGAATGGTGTTTGTATACAGTTTTAGCTGATCGTCCAGCGACGACCGGTCCACTGCTGGACTAATGGTCTCTCCAAAAAGGAGGGTAGATAATAATAATAATATACTAATATAATATACTACGACGATACACATCGCCATCTAACCGCAAGGTAAGCGAACTTGTGTTATGGGTACTGAGATGACTGATAAATATTTTTATTAATTATATACATAAATACTTATAATATACAGATGAACACCCAGACACTGAAAAACGTTCATGTTCATCGCACAAACATTGTCCAGTTGTGGGCAGCAGAGATCCTGCTCACTGCGCCATTCGGCCGGCAATAGTAGAAGCATAGAGAATGCATCGCGTTCTACAATACACTTCGTTAGTCGCCTGAGAATAGTAGCATAGAGAACGTTGCCCGTTTTGCTTTGTATTGTATAATACTTTGTATAGTATATATTCCCTCCGTCGCATGGTATTACATCCACAAGAATAGGAGAGGTGTTGGCACATATATTCCGATCTGTTGGTCACATGGCTGAGCTCTCAATTTGTGGACAACTATCGATCAGCTATCCTTCCGAAATTTTTATATGAATTTTAATATTTATAAAGTTGTAGTTATTCCTTATCTTGTGGCGATTGTTCTTAGGGCTAACATCGCGGGTTTGTGGGAGGTGGCCACACGCGATAACCTAATCTAACTCTAATAACACGTTGTTGTTTGGTCTGTGGTTGTACTGTACCATCCAAAGTTTATCCATCCATCGATCCATCCATCAGATGTCCATGATGCAATCTACCTCGTTTCCATTTTTTTCGAGATCAGTTCAGTGGTTTAGGCGTAACAAAATAACAGACAAGCATAATTACTTTCATATTCATAAATTTAGTAATATGATGGATTACTAAACGTGTAAGAGCAAGGAATAAAAAACAATGAATACATAGGCCAAAGTTTCGTTTTATTTAGAAAAGTATTTTGTACAATTTCACTAACTTACATTTTTCTTTTTTTGCAAATTTATTTTATTATAACACTCTCACCGCACCACTACCTAGGATAATCTCACTCCACAAAACGCATTTACCCTATTCACTAAATTAGTTTATCGAATTCAAAGCATTATGTTAATTATTTACATATTCCTTAATTGAACTAGTTACATTATTCTTAATAGTTCGATAGTTATATTTACAAAAAACAAAATACACACACTTTAATCTATGTATCACAGAAAAATAATTATACACTGTGTAAAAATATCATTTACAGCTATTATACAATATACATACGTGGAGTCTTAAATTAATTCATAAAAAATTTTTTTAAATATTACGCCGAAATCGGCGTGTTCGAGTCAGAATTTTACGTGTTTGTTTTTATCTGAGTGACACTACTAACTATATTTGAATAGATAGACTGTATTAAATGAAACTCGTAGAGCTTTTTGTGACAGTAATCGTCCGTACCACTATGCTTATTTTTGCCGACAAGAAGCATTAAATAAATAAATATACTACGATAATACACACATCGCCATCTAGCCCCAAAGTGAGCGTAGCTTGTGTTATGGGTACTAAGATGACTGTTGAATATTTTTATGAATAATATACATAATTAAATAGCAATATACATATAAACACCCAGACACTGAAAAACATTCATGTTTATCACACAAACATTTTCCAGTAATGGGAATTGAACCCACGGCCTTGGACTCAGAAAGCAGGGTCGCTGCCCGCTGCGCCAATCGGCCGTCTAATAGCATTGCAGAGTTCCGGTCTGAAGGGTGCGGTTGCCGGTGTATTACAGGCTCATGATGCTTAACACCTTAGCCTCAGGGTGGCTCTTTCTAGGCTGTATTCCTTGCCTTTCCTGCAAAGTGTTGCTCTGTATATAGGCGATACCTATCAACTTAATATTTCTTGGGCCATTTGTTTGGTCCGTCAGTCATCAGTATAAAAAAATGATAAATAAAAGAAGAGAACAAAGACTGTTTATAGTATAGTTAAAAGCGTATCGGAACAATTATTAATTTAAGAAATTATACACATTGTAAATAGCTGTAAATAACAGTTTCCCACGTAAAAGTACTCTAGATTAGTTAAGTTAAAGTACACCAACTTTGAAACAGTTTTATTCGTTATTAATTGATAATTTTAAGTGTCTTTTCGTTTTTAGAAAACGTTGTTAGTTTCGTGTAAGGTGTACTTTTAATTTTACAAAATTACAGCGGATTCTTTAAAAGTTAGATTCGAACTTATATATATAATATTCTATACACAAACAATTTAACATGTTTTTATTAAAGTTTATAGCAAGTGTATAAGCAATTTTTTTAATGTATTTACAATTTTATTATCTAAAAACACAATAATATAACTCTGTGATTTCTTAATGTGACTTTGGGTAATTGACAGATCTATTTAATTAACTTTTTATTAGGTGTATAATTCAACAAATGTGTCCAATATTTTGTATAATTATATAAAATTGTACTCTTTTACAGTAGGTAATATGTTAAAATTATTGGATCTTAATGAAAAAGATTTAGGTGTATTTTAAATAGGAAAACATAATATCTAATAAGAAATCACAAAGTTAATAATTTATTTTATCTAATAATAATAATTGATAAAGACGGATGAGATGATTCTAAGCAATTATAAATAGTTATAGATTTACAATGTTTAGCTATTTTAATTAACGTTAAGATTTTTATTTTGTATTCATTTTCGTTTAATAATTTGAAATTAAAAACAAATTATCTATTTCTTTATCATATTATAGCCTAACCTCAAGAATTAGTTAAAAATAGTCAACGTCTTAAGTTTAAAAAGTGTCACGTTTAGCATTAAAATGAATTTTACAAGCATTAAAAGTGTACTTAAAACAAAAAAAAAACATAGTTCTGTGCGTTGATAAAATAAAAAGTTTCAAACCGTTTTGAAATTGAAGATATTAAATAAGAGTTTATATAAAAAGTAATTTTTTTTAAGTGATCAATCTGTATATTGTAAGAACTTTTGTAATGGGCGTTTGTCAAATATTGTTATAACCTATCGATAATCTACATTTTGAAGTTGAGAGAGATCAACAAGGCTAAGTCATGAATGACTTGGTATACCTCACTTGATGCCATAATCCCTAAGTTATTTTAAACTAAAGTAATGTTACTTTTTGTTATGTTTAGTTAATTTATATTCTACATTATTCCTGAAGATCGCACCAGTGAGCATGTTACCTATATATACCCACCTACGTCTAATCTTCCAAGATAAAATAGTTGAAAGACGAATTATTCTGTCAAATTGATAACAATTATCAGAAGAGGGAAGAACAGGGATCCCTATTGTAATATTGGAACACAGGATCGGGCAAATTTTTTGAGAACCTACGGAGAATGTGCAAAATCGTAGACATAAATGGATTAGAATATTTCGATTTTCAACTAAGTAGGTAACATGTTCACTAGTGCGATCTTGATATGACAAACAATTTCAGTATAGACGAAAATAAAATGAAGAAGAAGGACATAATGTTAAATTGATTTTGCTGGTATGGCGGAGTTTGTAATAATCGTAGTGCTACTGGTTTCAGGTATCCGTTTATTTCGATCCTCATACAGTTTTGTTTTGCAAATTAGTATTTCAGTTTTTGTGCTATACATAGCTAAAAACATAAAAAACCTACTTTGACAAAAATACATCTTGTTCCTCCATTCTTGTTCATAGTGGGTGCAAGAAAAATCCATTTAAAGGTAGATTTACACGAATTGAAGGTGAAATACGAAATTAATTCTCCGGTTTCCGAGATCAACCTCGACAGTATCGATTATCTGTCACACGGCCACATCATTAAAATTGATACTGAGGTATCCATTTAACGTGCTGAGGACAATTAGACGAGCTATCAAACTTTAATGGAAATACCACAATTAGACATCAATAATATAAACCCCTTTCTTTTCCAAGTTATAGGTAATTATGTTGGTGAGTTTTGTTTTTTTTGAAACTAACGGGTATTGGGGTAAACCAGGGGTAACTTTTTTACAACTACTACTAGAAGCCTCCTTTGCTCCCGTTACCCTTTTTTACAGCTCACCATCATCTTCAAGTAAACTTACCTTCTGTATTTTATTGTCATGTTGGAAAATTTATGGAATCTCATACAATCAACTAATTTCTGGAAGAAAAAGCCTTTATAATTGCTCTTAAACTCGTTATATCGCTGATCGGTTAAGCCATTACAACGCCTTGACAAAGTGATAAACAGATTGACAAAAGTTTAAAAACGTATGTTCCAATCGTTCAAATAAAAAAGGCAATATAAGGGAATCATTTTAACTCAATGTTGGTAGACAGATATCCCTACAAAATACCACGTGCAGCAGTAGACGTCCAGTAGTTGAGATAATTAAGAAATTATTATTCCATACTTTGATATAACACGCATGTCCGATGTGAGAATGCTGTATGCACGATGCATGATTCAAATCGTGTCGTTGATTCTCAATACACAAATGTATTATTGACGCCATGGGTTTATCTTTTGTGAGTAGCGTGGCGTTAGGTAGCATGGCATCAGATTTTATGCATTGTGTTTAATATTTCACAATTAACTATTTTTAGGTGCATATTCCTTAGGTCACCGTTCACTTTAGTTTCAACTGAGGCGATCACCACAATCAGCACTTTGCTTCATAATATGCTACTCGCAACATACGAATTCCAAAAATACTATACATATATTATACCAATATAGTGGTATATTAAACGAATAATAATAATTAGGTTACGCGCAGGCTTATTACCGAAATTTAACTCACAAATAACATTTGCATAGTATGTTTATTTTATTAATTCATTTATAAAGTTATTTTCGCTCGCAACTTCATTCGCGTGGAATTTGAGTTTTATTTAAATTATAGCTATGCCCGCGACCGCGTCTGCATTTACTTTGGTTTATTAAAACTACCGTAGGGACTGTGAATTTTCTCAAGTATCGTATGTCTGTATCCTGCTATATTTCTGTGCGAAATGTGCTGTGCTGTACACTAATAACGGGTTATCTCGATTAAAATAAAGGATTTTATATGATAGTTTCTATAACCAACCTGAGAATTAAATCACTAAAACAAATTTTGTATGATGTGTGGGTGGCCTTAGTATAGTAAAAATTAAAAAAATCGATATTGGATTTCTATCCAATATCGATTTTTTTAAGTTTTACTATACTAAGGCGTTACTTTGCGGAAATCCATGATATATTATCAAAATTAAGCTTAATTTGCTATACTCCGCGAAAATTCCTCCAATCAATCCTCATTTTTCCTTCAATCATAACCATCCTGAAAAATCTCATTTTGCAAAACATCTTTTAGACAGTGGACATAACGTAACCAGTAATCATTCATACGAAATAGTTACATGCTTGCGACAAAGGGTTGAGACTTGATTTGAGGGAACAATTAGAAATTATTAAACATAGGAATGGGAGGTTCGAATTACTAAACGAACAAATAAATTTATCAACTTCACCTCTATTGAACATATTCAGAGGCACTAATGAGGTGGGAGGGGCTTAGATAGATTAGGTGGGGGTCAGAAAGGTATAAAAGGCGACACATTTGGCGAATTTTTCACTTAACAATTATTCATTGTAAAGTCAACATCTCCTGATGATGATCCGGTTTCGGAGCGAAACGTGCGTAGAGGGTATATTGCCGAAGATCTGTTTGGTGTGGGGTATAAGGATTGAAGAAATTATAAATTACACCACACAGATTCTCCTGCTTTTCGCGGAGTATAGCAAATTAAGCTTAATTTTGATAATATAAAATAATCGATAAAAACTAGTTTTGCATTCAGAATATTAGTTTGGATTTTAGTTTTATTAACATTGGAGCGAAACCGAAGCATCCTCAGGAGATGTTGTCTTGACAATGAATAGTTGTAAAGTGAAAAATTCGCCAAATGTGTCCGTGTGTGTCTGCTCCGGTTTCGGAGCGAAACGTGCGTAGAGGGTCCATTGCCGAAGATCTGTTTTGTATGGAGTATGAGGATTGAAGAAATTATAAATTACACCGTACAGATTCTTCTGCTTATCGCGTAGTATAGAAAATTAAGCTTCATTTTCATAATATATCATGGAACTCTGCAAAGTAACATCTCCTTCTATCAAACATTTTATGCATTTTTAACGTGGGGTCAAAGTGCGGGTATAGGAAAGTGATTTTAGAAGACACTATTTGACACGATATAGTATATTAGGATACAGAAAGAACATGATGCTACCATCAATATACTGTCAGCAAAAAAATAAAAGGTACTAATAAAGCTCTTCATTTTTATTACTTACATAGTGCTATTCAATATCAAATACGAGTAATGTAATTTATTTGACTTCTGATTAACGTCGTTTATTTCCAAAAATATCCTCTTACAGGCCAGTCCGAGTAGACTAATGAAATTAATCTGGAACATCGAAACGAAGTTCCCGGAATATCTCCAATCAGTGTAAGGTCGAGTACTTGCCTATTAGGTGAAAATATATTGCTAGAAGCTGAAGGTATTTTGATATATTAATATTTCAGACGGCCGATTGGCGCAGTTTGCAGCGACTCTGCTTTCTGTGTCCAAGGCCGTGGGTTCGATTCCCACTACTGGAAAATGTTTGTGTGATGAGCATGAATATTTTTCAGTGTCTGGGTGTTTATATGTATATTGCTATTATTTATGATATTTGATTTTTTGGATTCTTCTTAGACCGGAATAGAATAATAAGTATTAAAATATAACATTCATCAAAAAAAAAAATGATCCGCTGTACGAAGTTCGCCGCGATAGTATTTCTTTATAATAAATATATTAGAACTTCGGCTTTCCTTTCGTGAAGAGCAGAGTTCAAGCTCCAGCACCACTGACTTTTCAGAGTTATGTGCGTTTTTAATTTAAGCAATTTTAATATCACTTGCTTCAAACGGCGAGGAAACATCCGCATCCGCGCAGTACAGGTATCCTGTATGCCTGAGAGTTCTCCATAATGTTCTTAACGGACTGTAAAGGCTACTAATTTGTCCTTGGCTAGCGTGGTTGCCTAAACCCTTCTAGTTTTGATAGGAGACCCTATAGTGAGCCGGTAATGAGTTGATGAAGATGATATTTCTATATTATTTTCTAATTTTTATATTTAATATTATGTTTGGTTTTAAAAAGGTAATTAAGTGTGCTTCGGAAGTACACAATTTTTTTTATCTAATAACATACTTGTATTTACTTGTATTGTACAACTACTATACTTGTATTGTAGTTGACATCAAATCAACTGGTACGAAAGGTTTATTATCCAAGATTGTGATGTGAACCTAACGTGCGGAACAAATTTGTGGTATTATCATATTCTGCTACGTATAACTTGAGTTCCCTAAATATTAAATAGGCATTGTGAGACAAGTGGTTTTCGTCGGACACGATTGTTCGTATAGTGCAAGCGAATCTTGTAATAAATAGGCAACATATTAAGAGTTATGTATACATGCATATATAAGTGCGTATATGCATCTCGAAAACATACTATTAAATTATAATATATGTATGTCGCAGCCGGAAATGAGTACGGACACTAAATGAAACGCAAACGCGCCAACTAGCGGCTAACATGCATCAACAGTTTTGGTGCACTTCGACAGAGTCGTGACGGGGTCTACTGACTTGATGGGGATTATTAATCAGTTAGGACGCAAGGCAGAAAGACGTCGTCACGGAACTGTCCTACGTTTCTCTTAGTGGTTATTATTTTAAAGTTTGCTATTACAATATTAGTTAAATTCAGTGTAAGAATAAAGCGAGTCAAATCTAAAGGTGTTCTTATTGCACGATACCTGAAAATTGCCACACGATGTCGGACGGATCAAGTCAAATTCCGCCCGATCCTACATGTAGATACGTCAATACATCAACTTCAAAACGGTGCTTCTATGCTGATGCTTCTTATTCTTTCATATAATATTGTTTATAAGAAAAATTACATGGTGTTTGAAAAAAATCAGACCCAAAGAACATATTTGCTAACAAAATTAGATGATATTTTATGTGTGACATGTTTGTAAAGTTTGTTAATCTAATCAGTCTTAGATCGAAATATTAAAAACAAAAGAATATCTATAGATTAATTTGAGCATTAGTGAAAGCTACAATATATGAATTTTTTTCTAATTATCAAAAAGTTCGAGATGAAATATAATTCCGTTACAATAGACTTTTATTTTAAACAAGTATAAATGAGAAACAATAGTTTTGTTTTAAGAATAATTGACACAAAAACTCTAAAGGATTTTGAAGTGACATTATTATAACCTTATTGTTATGTTTAATGCTTAACTGCGTATTATTTACAAAAAGGTATAGATAGTCAACATGAACAAAGTATGGACTCTGTGCATAGTATTATTTGAACTGCGAAAACTATAGATCGTCAATATAGGCTTTTGAAAATTTAATTTAAAATTTACAGGAAAAATTTAATTTACAATAAAAAATGTAAAGAAAATAAGTAGGTCATGGAAAATTTCAAATGAACAATGATCTATTCTAACACATTTGGCGGACTATAGTTTAGCGATTACAAACAATATAATTTAATGGCCGTATATTGTAACATCAACTTGATATGTTAGATAATGGCACGTTTTCAATAGGAATTAAAGCTATATCTTAATTTAATTAATTGTCTTGAAAGTAATCTTCAACAGTAATTTTCTAAAGCTATAAAAATTACTAATGTAGCCAATACGAAAAAAAAAATCTTTAAAAACTAAACAGATTACTACAGAAACTTATTATAGGACATTAACTAAAACTAAAAATATATGTCGATATGCATTTTGTTTTCTGTTGTAAATTCATTTAATTATAGATCATGTTATATAAATATTATATCAATATATATTTATTAGAGAATAACAATGAAGTAAGAAGGCTAATCATGCTAAAATGCACGAAGTGAAAATTTCGTAAAATAAATAATTTGATATGACAGAGTTAATAGCCCCTTTCCTTTTAAATAACTGGCCAACACTTAGCGTAGATAGTTAAAGACAGTAATATAGCGTTATTAATAGTTTTTACATAGCAAAGACCAGTCTCAATGGGGTGATTCGAAATTGACGATTATTCACAATTACGTAAGACATGATTAATTTGACATAGAATCCATTTATAATCAATTAAAAAAACAAAATATTTAACCTAATATACTTAATCAAAATATTTCAATAAAAACAAAAAAAAATGGGAGACGCTCATTTTGGACTAAAAAAAACATTTAACTATATATATTTTCGTGATATTTGTCTAAAATTTAAATAATAAAACATCTATGATAAAATTTTTAGGCCTACTTAAAACTTTGAGAATATAATAGACAATAATTAAAATAATTGTTTTTTTTTCGAATGATATACATTTTCAAATCATTACAAATTAGTTTGATTCAATTACTAAGCATCCAAATTGTAGACGCATTGCATATTTATTTATATATTTAATTCGAATAAAATAATTTAATTTTAAAAATTATCTTATGCTGACCGTCCCTATAAGACCGCACAGTCACGTACAAAAGTGTTACACACCACACATAAACTTTTTGTTGTCTATTCTTCATAAATCACTAACACTTAGTTTAGATTTCATAAACTTTTTCACACTACACAAACAAGTTTTTAGGAACGCTTAAACATGTGTCGCTAAAGGTTGCTGGTGACTGTTACCTGAAAAAGAAGTGGCATATTTATATTTTTGTAATATTGACTCTGAATCACTATATTCATCATAATTATTATAAATAAGAGTACAGAGCTTTATGCTTTAGGGCACAGAGGATTACAGAATTTATTCTTCCAATGCTTCTCTAATGCAAGTATAAATTGATGTGGAAGAATGAAACAACTTGTTGGTTTAATCGCTTGATACGGACGTATGGAATATATTAGCTAAATTAACTTATTATACAAGGAATATATAAGGGTATAATTCGTCAGTGTCTTAACACAGTGCGAACACAACCACAAAGAGATGGCGCTGCTTTTTTACGTTCTAATGATAATACATTTTATATTAAAATATTATATTATTTCAAGTACAATAAAACTATCAGCAAATTTATAGGGACCTATCTTAGAGCTAAACTTAATGGTTATTACTAGGTGAAGACCGGTTAAGCCTACAGAGATCCAGTTCCCAACTGGAATCAACAATTCTAAATCAGCGCATTCAAATGATTTGAGCTATAAATTATATTAGAGGATTGCTCCATAACATCCTAAACACATCCTAAACAGGGCAAACTAAAATATAATGATTGGCAATCAAAGATTTTCACTGCTAGACATAAGAAACTTAGGGAGCTTCAAATTGTTAGTTCAGCTAATTATGTAAAAAGACTAGTTATACCCAAAAGTTTTAGCTGGGTTACACTGGGGTGTAATTTTAAATCGGTTAAGCCATTTCAGAAATTACCTCCTACATAAAATATTCAAACCAATTTTACAAATTTATGTTATATTATAAACAGCGAAATTTTATATTAAATACAAAACGTTCCCAATTAAGAAGAATGGCATTGTGCGGAATATATAAATCTTATAAATAAACTCACCTTTCTTGGTGACTGTCGTATTGGTGAGGGATCGATTCGAAGGAGCGAGTATGTAGTGCGAACTCGGCGACTGAGGAGTGGCGGATGATGTCACCCCGACCTGGTAAATATAGATAACTTGTATGTGGACCGTACAAAATAGTGCCAAAACTTTTTTTAATTTGAAATCTTTGTAAGAATTAATTTTATCGATACTTTTATTGTCAAAGATTTAATAAAGGTTAGGTCACTTGAGACTTAAACAATGATATAATGATAATAAAACAAATACACTGGTTGTTTTTGAAACCAACATCGTATCCCAATTTATACATTTACACCAAAATACAAATTTAATGCTTCATTAACATAAAAGAACACTAATTTAATAAACATAAAATGATCCGAAGTACTTTATTTAGAGATCAAACCAAACAGCCACATCGAATTAATAGCATTATCCTTTTAAAAGTAGGTTGAAAATAAAATGGCACCCTACTCCGTAAGATCGTTTGAACTTTTTACAATTTCCGTTTGGCTGGGATTATCTAAAGTTGCAAACCTCAGCGTTTCAGTACGTGGGTTTGACTGATTGCGCAATGGAAAAAGATTTCTTATTAAAACGCTGAGTTTTTTTCTTTTCTTTGATAATATGTACGTGCTACAAGGTTATGTGGCCTTGGTAATAGTCTAGACGAGAACTTAATATGGTTGCCACCATACAATGTGCCTAAATACGATAATTTCTGCTAATTTAAGGAATCGTGTGTAGCATCAGCTCATGGTTTCCAAATATCTCAAGGTACACATTTTAAAATCATTATAAATCAGTTAAACTAAACTAGTCGGCGAATCTTCAACGAAAATTCCCGCGTGCCCAGCCATTAATATCGCATTCAAAATGAACTTTAATCACGACAATCTAAATTCTAAGATAATATAAAAACCCTAAAGTCGGGTAGATAAGTGATATTAATATTATAATACCAATAATTTTTGTATGACTGACCTTATCCACCAGCTGAGAAAAAAGCTGACAATCTCAAAACGGCGGAGCAGTTTTGTCAAAAAATGCTAGGAATTTCTATTTTATTTTAATAAATAGTCCTTAAATTAAAAATAGCTAAAGACCACCTACTTGAGATAAGGCACTCAAAATTTCTTCTTTTCTCAAGGATTACAAAACAAAGTATTTTATTGATTGATTGTTAGGATTTTAGAAAATCTCCCAATTCATGTTAGATGAACAGAATCACAGCGGAGCCTCCAAATTCCGAACTACATGGAGATTGGATGCTTAAGGGATTACGTCAGGCTTCAGAGTAATCAGTCAGGCCGATGACGTCATAGCATACATGGCCTAATCTCGGTACATCGTGTAATCTGTCTCAGATGCAATGACTAAAATTGTAGTGCGAATATCTACCTAAATTGAAGAAGCAATAATCGTGAAACTGTGCTCAATGATTGTCTATCGACTCATAACTGGAGCTTTTCGCATCAAGTTTTACTTCACAAAATGCATTTCCAGCTTTTGCATGGGAGTCATGAATTAAAGAACAAAATGTTTGACTTATAATATCATTAAAATACGTTCTATCATTGAATCAATCATTCGTTCAAACACAGTTAGTTTATTTGCTCAAATGAAAATTACAAATGAACGCAGCTATTCATCAAATATTTTGCCATTTCGTCGTGCAATTATTAAAGTAATCATTTTATAAATTATTATTTGGTGCACTGTGGAAAGATTATTAAATTCAAATCATATTTATGAAAAACGTGATTATTGTTTGAGCTATTCAAAAGTAATTTTTTAATGAACTGATTTTTAAGGTATGTTTTAAATAAAATTTATTTAGTGTGAAAGATATGATTGACGCTGTTTTTGGGCTATATCTTGAATAGTCTTTTCACAGAAAACACAGGATCATCTTAAATTTACACTTTTATACAAATTTATATTTTTATTATATATTTATTTGAAGTTGATCGAAAATTTAGCGTATTAAACTTTATGTATCTAAGTAAGTATTTTCATGTTACTTTGGCTCACTTTTTATATTTATCTTGTACACGGGCGTGAAAGTAAATTGCGATAGTAAAAAAAAAAAAGAAGAATGGGCCAGGTTCATAGCAAAATGGACCAGAGCGGGTAACACAGCCACTTTTCACACAGTATCACACAGAATACTTTAAATACAGTAATAATCGAAATACTAAAACAAAAAATTATATGAGATATTAATATTAAATATACAAAATAGTAAAAAATTAGTATTTCTGCCTCCAGGCAACCCTACATGTACTTTGATAAATATGATAATGCTTGTAAATTAATAAAGTAAAATGAAACACTTACTGCTGGCTGTGCACTATCAGTTGACATTGTAGAGTTGGTTATAGGACTTGTGGCACATTGAGGTGATGCAAGGCTGGTAGGAGATGTTATCGAGTGGGACGACGTACCTAAAAGAGATCTAAATTATACAGACGTACAACAGGATTTCGCGTCTAAAGCAGATTAGTAACTAAAATATTAGTCATAAGAACCTATAGCAACCAGGTTTCGTAAATCATAAGATTATAGTATAAAATAAATTACTGCTAAAAATATATGTTTAGTAATGATTAATTCGATTTTAGTAAATAAATTGTAAGTAATTAGACCTTTTTTATACAAGATTTTGAATGTGTATTCTTTGATGTTAAAAATAAAGAATATTATTGTGATAAAAACACCTAAGTTTATAAAATTTAATATTTTTTTACACTCTGATAAATTAAGGAAATTGAATTCTGATGCAAATAAAGTTAGGGATTATTATCAAGAGAAACGACTATCAAAAATATACTTGCTAATACGCTAAAGGATTTTTGACGTAATGGAAAATGGTATCCATAAAATAAATGATTCTATACATTCGGTGATTACGATAATTTTATTAAATCTGTCTAAGTAACGTAGAAGCAAGTAAAGCAGGTAAAGCAAGTAAAGTTTAATTGCCTACAATTATTTTTTTTACCTAGGGGGACATTGTACCTAAAAGAGATTTAAATTATGGCGACGCATAGCAGAATTTTGCGTCTAAGCCGAAATTGGTATGTAAATAATTATTAGAAACGCAACAATAATATAACAACAAAGTTTTTATAAAACCATTAGTTCGGTTTTATAAAAAAATATGAGAAGGCTTTAAATAATAATTTGTCAAATGGTGTTTACTAAAATATAGAAAAATAAAAATATATTAAGTGAAATTAAACAAAATGTAATCTACAGAATCCTATATTATTCAAATCTTTATAAGTCAACTTAGTGCTTGTGAAGTTTCTCATGAAATGATGAGGTGTGTTATTGTACATCCCAAAATGCTTTAGGTACTATTTTTTTGTTATGATTTATTACATTATTCGTGTTACAAAAAATCAGCATAATATCAATCAATAGAACAAATTAATAAAACAAACATATGTAAGAAAATAAAATGTAATGAAGAAATGATGTAGGTAAAAAAAACAGAAAATACATTACCTGATGGTAATATAACTGAATTCCTAACAGAAGAATAGGGTGGTGGCGCTGGCGTAGAAGCAGGCTTCGCCGTGTGCACAGTACTTAATCCTGTTCTTAGATGCGGATTACCGTAAGTGGCCGCATACCGCACATCCACGCCTTGGATTATACCACCATTTGGCACTCTGGCACCTAGGAGTAACAACATTGATATAAAGCACCAGCTGGATAACACGAGGATAACACGAGGCGAAAAGATCTTTACATTGAGGTGTCTGTAATGAAGCTTGGTTAACGTGGAGTTAATCATCTAGTCGTTTGCGGTGATTGGTCGTGATTATTTAATTCCCAAAAATTCTTTTCTGTAGTGAATTGTTGAAAGAGTTATGCAAAAGTGTAACACGAACCGACTATGGTGTAGTTTTGAATAGCAAATTTCGCGTGACTTTCCTACTATGGTGTCGTAAAATCGTTTGCAGAAATTAGAATAATCACTTATATCTGTGAGTTAAAGTATGGATTAGTTGGTAAACATTTTTGTGCATTGTTTGTTTGTACCACTTCAATATAATCTTGAGTTAGTGCATCTTTACAAATCGTACCCACTTCATTTTACGTGTCAAGTGAAAAACATGGTCTACATGTTACCAAAGTACTATTAAGATTTCGAGATACATTGAAATACATCTTGAAGTTAGAGAACTTTGTACCAAATCATGCGGTCCATCCAGGACTTTGTTGCAACCCAGTGTATAGTAATTGATGTTTAAATAATTTCCTGTACAACTTACAGGGTAAATTCTCCCCAAAGCTCACAAAACATATATTGACAACAAGTTTACTCAGCAATCATTGCAGTCTCAGTCACCCGAGTCACTTTGCATTCAAACCCGAGTCGATTGGCTGTCTTTGGAATTTAATAGAAATTCATAGAAACGTAAAATATTTCTATAAGGAGAGTTATTATAATTGATGGTTGAATATGGGCATTACTTATAAAAAAAAAACATTAAATGTTGTCGCTAAGATATTAATGAATATTTTTCAATAGATTACACTGTACAACCCTGAGATATTAATGAATACAACAATCATAGATTATACAACAAGTGCATAAAACAAGCCATTTTATCCGGCATTTATACTTAGGTACCAGCCAGGGGAGAAGGTAAATATTTAGGTAAAAATAGGTTATACAATGTAGTTAATACGCTCTGCCTTTTTATTTAAACAGTCGAAATTGAATTTTTATATTAAAAGTGAATGCCTGTTTTTTTTAAATAATTTTAAAGTATAAAGATTTACTATTTTTTTTTTTATGTGTTTCCTTTTCTGGTATATTTTATAAAGATTTGTAAAGATGTAGTCTATAAACTATAAGAGTTCCATATTTATTTCGTTTGCCATCAGATAGGATATAAACCAACCTATAAACACTTTTGGCTGTGCATTGATCTTGTTATTAGAACTTGAGACAACATTAGGTTATTATTTTTAAAATCAACTGAACACCAAGATAATGTAGTGTTTTTACGTCGGCCTGATTGTAAGTAGTGTAGGGTCAGACAATCTTTATGCACAAGAGAATAAAAATCTGTGTCAGTCCGCTTAGAGCATAACCAAGGACTTCAAAGAGTATGAGAAGTGATAATGAAATTTCAACGTTAGGTTTTACCTTCGCTTGATAATGTATTTAAAGCGTTACTGCTATCCTGTCGCTTCGTTGACCGCTGCAAAGAGTTGCTTTGGGAGCCGTTACTTGCATTGTATTGTACTGAAGACGGTGTATCTACACTTCTGGGTAGACTACCGTTTATTGATCTAGAAATAAAAATTTGTAGTCTGAATTTGTACTGCAAAATAGTTTTAGGGCATAGACAAGAATAACAAAAATATAAACAATGAAATAAGATAAAAGCTATTATCCCTAGGTAATCAATATTAGATTGTATTGGGTTATTTGGTTTCAGTTTTGCTTTCATTTAACTCTAACTTTGCTTCCCATAACAATATATAAATATCTCAGCGAGTTGCGAAGCTGAAGTTGTAAAGGGCAGGGCACATAGCTTGGAGAACCGATGGACGTTGGGGTCTTAAGGTACTGGAATGGCGACCCGCACCGGTAAACGAAGCTTCGGTCGGCTCCCAACGCGGTGGACAGATGACATCAGACCAGTCGATGGAAGCAAGCGACCCAGAACCGTGGATTGTGGAACTCCCTACAAAAGACCTATGTCCAGCAGTGGACGTCCATTGGTTGAAATTATGATAAAAAAATAAAAATAAAAATAGTTTATTTCGGTAAGAAACAAAGTGGTATCAATATATCGCTAAAACCTTATTTTAAGAGTAGTATTACTACCTCTGTGTCAGAAGACTCCGCTCTTCCATTACAAATAAAATAAACTTAACAAATTACAAAGATGATGATGATGATAAAACTCTAACTTAAAAAAATGCACACAATTGCTATTAATGAAGAAAAGTTAATACGAATAATAAGAAATAATACTCTGCTAATGCGAAAATAACCACCGGAAAGCTTTGAATGAAACTTCGTGGTTCACTGATTACTCTTTCTAGAAAGTTCCTGTGTAGTTACGTGCTACAAATAATAATAAATACCTATTTGGTGTGAGTTTGTCGCTGCCCAGTGTAGGCGACTGCACTCTCAAAGAACCCGGCGTGTAGTCGTGTCCATAGTGCACGTAAGTTTGGTAACCATTACCAAAACCGTTGACCTATATTAAAAGAATACGACTTTATAGCTTTTTCTTATAAGCAGATTGTGTAACGAGTGCATAAAACAAGCCGTTTTGGCTCTTACCACTTTAAAATATAAAAACTAAAATATCACGAGTTTTTTTATTAGGTTATGCTCTCTGCTATTTAATTCGAATAAAAAGGGTAGTCAATGAATAAATTATAAAGTAAACATCTCTTTTGTAGAAATATAAAGTGAATCTCCTAGATTCTAATCCTCTTATTGATAGAATTATTAAGCAGTGTTTTATGACAGTTCAACTTACAGCGTCATTAAAATGGCGGTAAGTTACAAAACACTGCGTAACTACTCCAATTACAAACCACTTTTAGTAATAAGAAGGTAAGAGGTTTTATTAAACTTAATTTAAGCTAGCAAACACTTAGCGAATTTCAAAATATCAGAGCGTGACAAAACAATGCAAAACAATGCAAAACTGCTCCAGGCTTCACGTTTAATAATTGAACAAAGATTAAGATGTTAAAAAATAATACTATATTTGAGCTTTAGCGCCTTTTAATTGTCAGAACGAACACTGCGTACCCACTCCAATGCTAAACCACGTTTATTAGGGAGTAAGAAATACTATTTTATTAATAAATACTTTATTTAGCCTAAAAAGATTTTTTTTAATCCACTACAATAGCTAGGTTATGCCAGCTGTTGTGTTGATGCAGTCTAAGATTGTAACTACGAGTAGCTAGTTTATTAGGAGTATGGCAGTTATATTAAACTCAGACCCCTTATCGGTTTCTTCGCGACATCATATCGGAACGCCGAATCCCTTCCGGAAGCCTCCCACTAGACTGAACCAGAGAAAATTCAGAAATAAAAATTAATAAGATGACCCTCCAGGGGATCGAACAGCGCTCACTGCACCAAAGAAGGCGTCACATGACGCTACAGTAGTCAAATACTGCAGCATCATGCTTTTCAGCCTTCTCTTTTCTTTGCATTGAGTTTGTAAATAGTTCATAATTAATTTTACAGTATATATAAATATTAGGCTTTAGTTTACGTAAATCATTTGTGGAAGCTAAAAAAGTATATTTTTGTTTTAAAATCCTAATCCTAATCCTAAAAAATCACTTACCTTATAACAATCCACGTAAGCGGGATCCGTGTAATCGTTACTATATCTATACGGCTGGTATGTGTTGGTTTGATTTATTGAAGACAACGGCACCGACCCGGCCAGTGGGATGCCGCTCCCCAATTTGGCGTTAGAACATAATGTACTATCCGAGCCGGTGTTTGAATAATCCTGCAAAGGTTGTATCATTAGTAGCGTTCGTTTTCTTGGCCAAGACTTAGAGAAATAAGTCCTGAAAATCCTAGACTACAAGTTTCTAATCTAAACTGATTAATTTATTAACAAATACGGCAAACCATAGAATAAAAACATACAGAATCCAGCCATTATTGCATGAAGTGCATTTCAAAAACAATAAAAACGCCCTGCGCACGTCTGACCCCAAATTTTGGTAGTTTACAATTTTTTTCTGATTTTCCCCATTTTATGTTAAACTTTCAGTAGGTGTGGTTATGATGCTTCAATATTAGTCGTGTACGCGGTTTCTGTAGGTTTTTAATTCTGCGCGGGAAACGAATCCTTAAATTTGATTGCTCCTGCCTTATTTATAACCTCCAGAAATGTTTGAAACGACGAATGAACGACAGAAATATCAAGCGTAAACTTAATACGTATTTTTTAAACAACCTGTATAGTTGTAATACAGTAAAAAGTAATTACGTTCTCGCTAGCAGTGATGTCACGATTTTAGTCGTTGAGCAGCATTTATCTGAGCTTTTATTATCTACCCTCTAGTATAAGTTTATTTTGTACTTATCATAATTTAGTTTTGTATGTATATGTAATACATAAAACCAAAGTGCACAAAACAACAGACTGTGGTTTTCGTGCTTGGTAGCCTATTCGTTGGTACCTCGGCTTCACTTTCGGAGGGCCAAGTTCGAAGTGCGCGCACCTCTAACTTTTTCTAAGTTAAGCAATTAAGGTATCATTTGCTGATAAAATAATATCATTTGCTGATGTGGCTAAAAGTATTGAGAGGAACCCTGCATGCCTGAGAGATCTTCATATGTTCTCAAAGGCGTGAAGAGTCCACTAACCCTCACTGGGTCAGCGTGGTGGACTACGGCCTCAACCCGGGGGAGACCTGTGCCCCGTTTCCGGTAATGGGTTTCTATGATGCTGATGATAATGATTCTCAAAGAGTTCATCATCTTCATCAGCTTTGTTAATATTGAGTAGAAGCAGGAGTTCCGGAATTCCATGATATTAATAATTACTAAGCTAAATTTGGTACAATCCGACAAACCCAGAAAATTCGGTAAGATGCAATTTATACTTTCTTCAATATTTATACCCCGCACTAAATTGATCTTCAAAACTGTACTATCTACAATTCCCTTCGACACCCGAAGCATCCTCAAAAGATGTTGACTTTATAATAAACAATTGCTAGACGACAATAAGAACACAATAGGAGTCAAAGGCAATAAAAAACATTGCCCTATCTCCCACTTCTAAATTCTATTTAAGTATCAAGGTTTATGTTCGAAAATAAAATATGATTGATGAGTTATTTATAATGTGTGACGATATCATAGAAAATTGGGGTCTGAAAAGTTGACAAAACCAAAATGTTGAATTATCGATTCAACTAGACTCATAATAATGTAAAGGAGTCAAAAGTCAACTTAATTAATAAACCTACGATATTAAGTTAAGCTAGTAATGTTAATACAAAGATGATATAATTCAGTAATGGGATGAAATGATTCATTTATGAATTCAGTGTACTTGAGTTACACAAAGCCCAGGAACGTGGAGTGACGCGTTGCATCCCAATCTGATTACCTATCGCAGTAGTACACTGGTTTAAACCGGATGTGAGGACAGGGCGATCCAGTAGATTATCGATATGCAATCACTCACACGCACGGCTTATGTCACGTGTTCAAATTGTACATATATGCAAGGGTGCGGAAACAAAACTTTCTGTAACGTTATTTTCAAGGTATACTTTATTACCCAAATTGGATCGTCGCGGGTCTTTGTTCTGAAACTGTTTATCCTATAAGAGACGAGGCTTGTGTCTAGCAGTGGGACTTTAATATGCTGCGCATGATTGATGTGAGTTTTTGTATTACTTATTGATAAAACATTTGTATATTTAAGTCAGTAAAGAGCTTTATAATTCAATGTTATAGCAGAATTAATGTGAATGATCTAATTAAATGAATAATATATGGCTGTCATGACAAAACATTTATTTATTTATTTATTTGGTATCTATGACCCATCACTACGCACTAGACTATAACATAAATAGAATAATTAACTAAACTAAATAAAAAAATTAAAAAACTTACATTAAATATTAAAATGCAATGAAAAAAAATAAAAAAAATTTTGTTAGTTTTAATGTGAGTTTTTTATTTTTTTATTTAGTTTAGTTTTTAATTATTCTATTTATGTTATAGTGTAGTACGTAGTGATGGGTCATAGATACGAAATAAATAAATATTTTGTTATGACAGCCATATATCATTCATTATCATATTTTTCACAAAAAAAAAATTAAAATAGAGTAGATGATAAAAACGTTTATACGCTTCATTTCTAATCCTACAAAGTTTGCCTTAGCAAAAATATGATACGAACTTCTTCAACTCAACTATCAATAAATATGTTATGAGCCATTCAAACATATTTTCTTTTTCAACATCAACAATCAATTATTTCATCGTAAAACCGCATCGCAAGAACAAGTTGCAAAAACGATTGAAAAATTGAAACACAAAGCTTGTATCTAGCATTGTTTTTAAATGAAAATTGCCTTGAAAGCAAATGCTACTCATGTCTTACATTTTTAGCCCCTAGAGGCTTTCCCTGTTACAGATGTCAGATGGCAATCGTAAGGTATAAATTGAGTCTGTCAAATGTGGATAAGGAAAATAAATATACCGTTTAAAGTTCGTATAAAAATTTTCTAATTCTGTTCTATTTCATATTGTTGTTCTAATTCTTTTGTGTTTAGGCACTAAGTTTTTTGCTCTATATGGCGTCCTTGTTTTTATTATGTTAATTTACTTTTCGATAGCCAATATGACATAAAGTATTTTCAATCATTAGCTTTACACAAAATTAATTCTTATAGAAAAATCACTATCATCTACTTGATATTTATTTTTATGAGTGCGATTTCTATCGGCACCACTAATAAAAATCTTAACCTACATACCGTAGTGTATAGTATTTGTTTCGTTTTTAGGATGCCTTTGTAAATGAGACTGAATTCCGTAAAACACTGCACACACAAAAATACTCGTGACTATAAGAATATTTTTACATATAATTTTCTAATTTACTCTTACCGCTACTAGTTAACCCTTAACTTTAATCTTACCTTGATGGATGGTACGACGGTAGCGGGCTTACCTAGCGGTTATATTAAACCCTAATCAGATTCTACGCGACATTATGACAAAACGCTAAAACACTTAGCAGCAAATCTCTTTCAGTAGCGCGATACCCACGGTCAAAGTCTCCAACCAGACCAGAGATAATTCAGAAATTATTTATTCCGAAATTGTCTGAGATCGAAACTATTATATACGTAAAGTTTAGAGCTACACTCAGCATAGCGCCAGGGAGTTCATCAAAGTCATCAAAATCATTAAATATAACACTTAATTCTTACAAACAATTAGTTTATTGCCATCTATAATAAAATCAATACTCACAATTTCACAACTGCCATTCGCTTGTCTAAGCTCCAGCTTCAAATCGCTTATGTTGGAGTTTCTGTCGTTCTCTTTGAAAAGCTCCTCAGCAGTAACAGTGACATCTGGCTTTTCTGTGACCTGGGCTTGCTTGTTCTTCCTTTGCTTCCTCTGGCAGAGTATCACTAGCATTATAACAGCTGCTACCATAATAGTTCCCGATGTCACTCCGAAGAGAATCAGCAACAGGGGAAACGATTCTAAAAAAAAACAAAAAACAAGAAATATTAAGCTAAAGTAAAACTTGCTATACTCCGCGAAAAGCAAGATATGTACGGGTTTATTTACGATTTCTTCAATCTTTAATTCATTGAAATATCATATCGTGGAAATTACGTAACGTATCGCCTATTTCTTTTCGAAAAATTACATATTTTTTTATAATAGTGTGGTGACCATCATTGGTCTCTTCTCACTGGTGTCGTACGAGGTCACTTTTCAGCAGTGGTCTATTATAGGATATTGATGATGATGAATACACGCTATGCTTCTTTTGTTCCTTGGCCTGTCTCCATACTTGGTTGGCCTGAACCGTCCGTTGAACGTGTACAACGCTATGCTATTCCTGCATAGTTTTTTAAAATGATACAGGATGAACAGGAATGAACAGGATTGGCTTCCATCATCTGATGATTATATTAGACTTGGTGGATTGACAACGACGATTGACATTGGGATTAGAGACTGGCACGAGCTGGTGTAGAATCTTAATGACAAAAACCATATCACGAGATAATATATCCAGTTAAATTGACTCATTCGAAATCAGAAAGGCTTGTTATTATTTGCACTAAGGATCAGACCGGCTGTTCAAAATGGAAATGCAACCCAGGATTCTTGGCACTATTCCACGTAGTCCAGACTTGTTAAGTAATTCGTTTATGTTATATTTTAAGCTATAAGTTCATTAGTTTTAAATTATGGGTTTTAAAGATAAAACTCGTACCATTTTTTTTTTTATTTAATTAAAAGTATACAAATCTTTATATCTAAACTAGCGGACCCCAGCGCCATTTTTCGGGTTGATTTGTGAATCTAAACCATCCAGGGTGCCACCCAAACGCATACCGAAAAATTCATTCGAATCGATCCGTTTCAATCAGCCGTTTAGGAGGAGTTCAGTTACATACACACGCATACAATAAATATATATATAAAGATATACCTAACGGGTTTAAAATTCTATTCTTAAGAAATATTCAGCAAACATTTTGAAAAGATAGCAATTTCTTTAGACAGATTTTAGGTATAAACCTTAATTCATATATTTATTTATACGAGTATAACTTCACGCAAGTTTCGTATAATCTACACACGGGATATTATAAAATACAAAATCGTAAATTATAGTGAATCCTTATATGCCGGAAAACTTTGAAGAAAAATATCTTAAAAATTGTGGGACAAAATATAGGAAGTTATCATTCAGAAATATGAGTCTTTCGCACACAAGCACAAATATTTTCAAGGCAGATACTGACATATGCCTACTTTTATGTGCCGGGCGTAAAGTTAAAACGACAATACATTTACGATAATGTGTGGTCGTTGGGCCTGTAATGGATCCCGTCAGTGTCTAGGGGGTAATATTGATGTCCCTTGATGCCCGCGAACTAGTCCCAAAGATGTATTCGGCTTTTACGATCATCTAAACGTGGACGACGGAAACCCTGATCGAGATATTAGTGACTTTGTGAAACTTCCCTTGATATATTTGAATATTATTATTATAGAATACCCGGATAAGTTTTTGAGGGCTTCTTATTAGATCAGAGATCAGATTTCTTTGTATTTTTTCAAGTTAACCAGTACAATCGAGTGTTTACAATAATAATTCGATAGTATCGTTAGTCAGGTGCAATACGTCACGAGCATGTCGAGGTTATGGGTAACGTGAACGAATTAGTTTTCCTCCTAACAAAAATCGCTCAACGCGGCTAAAAGTTTTTACTTCTAAAATAAATCCAACCGACGTCATAATAAGTACTAAAAAAGTATGTAAAATACATACAATGTATGGCATAACATTCTTGAAAGTCACGAAACGAAAGATTTATGTCTCGGTGCAATAAAAGTTATACAATGGGAGAATGGGGGGGGACGCGGCGGGATTCCCCCAGAGTAACACACAATCGCGGAATAAACTTTTAAATTTTAAAACTAAAAATACGTTCTGATTTCAAGCGTTCAACTTAAATCTGTGCCCGAATTGAAAAAGTTCCTTGGTGATATATTTATAAATGTTCGCTAGACGCTCCCGCAGTTTGTGACTTATTGAGTGGGGAGAAGTACGAGATTCGAGAACTATAAATTAATATAAATACGCTTGAGCTAATAAAGTTTATGTTGTGCATGTCAGGCTGTATATGGAATTCCCGGGTATTTCGTTGATTTACATGATCTGTGATAAATTCATCTTAAATACCCACAAAGAAATCAAACTACGCTTTTACCTGTGTGTAAAATTTCGTCAAGTCATCAATACGCGTGTTGACAGCGGGGACTAATCAGCAGATTATAAACTTCAGTTGACAAAAATCAATATACCACCACATACCACTGAAATAAATATTGAAGCAACGCTGCACTAGAGACGTTATCGTCAAAACCACTACAAACCACTCTCAATCTATTTTGGTAGCAGTTCTTATATCATATACACTAAACCACTAAAATCAATACTCGCGATCGCATTTCGAAGGTTCAGTTCAATCCCCATAACCAGATTTTTTTTTCAGTTGGGTACGATAAAAGTTTTCCATAGACAATTGTAAAAGACAGCGCAAATGAAATTCAAATTTCATTTGTTTGAAGTAGTAATATAAGAAGTTTAGAAAGGTCAAGTTTGTCTCTACTACTGTTAAGAAGACAAATTATACGGAAACTCAGTTGTAGTTCTTCCAGATCAATTACTGTCTCATAAATCAGTTCTAACATCTGTCAGTTTTGAATTACCTAGTGATATACTCATCGGCTTAAATATTGTGTACAATACAAATGAAAACTTGAAATGAAATGAAAATGACATTGACAAATAAATTTAAATGAAAATGGAATAGATAAAACTGAAAGTGAAATAAATACAAATAAATTGGTTGAAATTGAAATGAATACTTTATTTCAAGCTAGATAACAAAAGTTATAAATAATAACGCACAACGCAATGTATCTGTGGCATAGGCAGTCATCGCTAAAAACTATCTCAACCAGGCAACCTAGCAGAGTATCTCATCAATACAGAATTTGTACTAACAATCGTCCAATTTGAAGGCATTTCTAATACTGGAAGCATATTATCACCCATTACCTCAATTACCCCCATATCTCCATAACAAGTCACATGGAATCAAACGTAGCGCAGTAACCAATTGTGACATCAATATTATAATTTATTCGCATACATATCCCCTACCTTCCCATCTGACATCTTGTTAGGCTACAGTTTATCGACGACTATTTTGATTTAATTAATGTTGATATATTCAGGGACTAGATTAATTACCATATACTCGTACAGATAAAAATAGCAAAGGTATTGTTAGGCATTTCATGTTTTGCAAAATAAAAATATAGTCGAAGCTATAAAAAAAGAAATAATATAAAAGAAAAAAACTACGTTGTAAAATTTGAAATCAATGACCAAAACTATAAATTTTGTATTTCTATTGTTCTTTTATTTTCCTAACTTCATAGTGGTGTACAAATAAAGAGAAATAAATATAAATTTGAAAAATATGATATTTAATCAAATATATTTTTTATGTATGATAAATTATATCAAATTAAAAACAATCCCATACTCACTGGTGGGCCTCAAGACGATTTCCAAGGTGTCGCTCCCATAGTCATTGGAGACGTTGCATTTGTAAACACCGAAGTGTCGAGACTGGCTCTCACGGATTGTCAAAGTGGAATTGACGATGCCACCGGGTTGTAAGTCTTCACGGAACAAATAATCCTGCATAGAGATTAGATCTTGTTTATATGTATAATCAATAAATAATATTCAATAGAATACGAGTATCTACTAAAAAGGCAGGACATATTATTAGTTTATGACAACAATTTTCGTTCCAGAAAAGTTCCTAAGAAGATATATCAGGTTTTTTATTACCGCATTCATTTGGAAGAATTTTGTACAGGTTTGCGACACGACAAAATATCACGAAAAAACATATCCTGACAGTGCGCTTTTTTTAAGCGCCTCTCAGGTTTTTAAAAAAGAAACTTGCGTTAGAGTCCTGACATGGATTATAACAACCATCTGATCGAAAATTAATTTTCCTTGATAAATATATTACAAGCCCGAAATTGGGTCACGATTAAGCCACTATAATATTAATCATCCCTTACAATATTGATTACTATTGTTACAAATTACCCTTGTCTAATAACTTAATTAGGGCAACCTACAATATCATGATTACAGTATCAATTTCCTATAGTTGTAATTTTGTTTAAAGATTCATCATTATCACTATCATCAAATTAATAACACACAGCTTGGTAAAGGGTTCTTATAAAGGAGAAAATAAAAGTAAAGTTTTTTAATAACTAAAGCTTTTTTAATTGCTTCAAATTATTTCGGTGTACGCTTAAATTTTTCTTTCAACCCGTAGTTATTATTTTGAGTTTAATTTTTCGATATTAATCTGTTGATTTCGATTTAAAGTTGCTTGACATTATAAACATACTCTTAACCGTAAGTTTTAATGCCAGTTACGGCAGTTTTTGCACAAAAATACTGTTTGAAAACCCGAATATAAAGACACAAAATGCGTTAAATGAATAAAAATTCACAGAGTAAATTTTACTATTTGGTCCTAATTTTTATGACATAAAATATTGTTTTTAGTTCACTTACGAGTATGTATGTAATTATACTCTATGTATATGGGCAAATAGAAAGATCAATAATAGTCATCAAATATAACAACGCTAAGAAAAACACTTCAACTAGACAACCTATTGACAAAACAAGACTTTACGAGAATCAATTTCATTTATTACTTCATTAATAGAACTCACGTGATCGTGAACAGTGTCGATTTCCTTGTCTTCATATGTCCATACAATTGTATCTATTCGAGGTACGGAGAAAGCGGCGCATTCTATATTCACTGTGTCACCTTGAGAACCGAATTGTGTGTGGTTGGAGATGATTTTTGGTGGTCCTAAAACAAAGATTTTTTAGTAATTTGGTAAGTTTAGTTTTGCTACAATGTCCTCATTTCTGTTTCTATCACCTAAAGATACTCCGAGAATAGTTCTATCCATTTCTCGCTGTGTGACCCTGAGACTTATTATGAGAACCAATAGCATCCACGTTTTGGAGCCGTAATTGATCACTTACTTTTCACACTTACTTTTCACAATCAGCTTATTAAATTGTACTAGTGAATAACATGCGATTTAATAGTTTATTAGATTAAAGCTAAATAAGATACGCAGAAAATCCTCATCCTGGATAAAATAATAAATTCAATTTAAAGTAAACTAAATCACAAACATCCGCTGTTACATAGAGAAAAGGAGTACGTAGGTATTTATATATTATATTATTTTATATATATTATATTATTTTATATATTTATATATTATATATTTAACAATGTAACCTTTAGCTCCATAACAATTATCAATCATTCACACAAATAATTGGATATCGAAAATAATTACGGTACAACTGTTAAAAACATTATTTTCTAAATATCTAATCAATTTATTAATTAAATTATCATGTATTGTAGCTTCTGTATCTAATAAATCTGTATTAACATCAATGTCTAACTAATCAATTTACCCTTTTGTGTTGAGTTGATGGAATCCCACTCTCTATCAAGGTTGTTTCATGTTTACTAATTTCGATCGTTTTAATTAATTGTACAAATTTAAATAATTTGAATGATAATGGCCGCTTCACATCGTTTTAGTATCTGACTAAGATTATTTTTATGCTGGAAGCTGTCTATATCATTCTAGTGATATTGACTGCTTGAGAGAATGACTTTGGATTGTGTATTTAGATGATTACAATCGCACATAATGGAAGTAGACCGGCCATTTTATTTAATCCAAAATCTTCAGATGGCAGATTAGCAGTGCTGTCCTTCTTCTACTCTTCCCTTTAGATATTGCAGCATACTAGAGATTTACTCAATAATTTAAGCCGGGCGTAAGTAAACCAAAAAAATTTAAGCACTTCGTATTATTGCAGCAGCAAAAGAAATCTCATATCTGTGTAACAAAATAAGACTATATTTTATTTGAAAACCTAGCCTATACCCCTTTTCGTTTTATTATTAAGTTTATTTTTATTTTTAAATCTAGTTCAGGGGTGTTTATAATCTATTAATAAACTTCTTTTTCCGTATTGGTTCATAATCTATGGTACTACATAATGACAACATTTATTGGGAAGGCAAAAATATTTTGACAGAATTTCTTCAGCGAGTTTTACAGCTCTCACTAAGTTTTTGTGACACATTATTATAACAAGTTATTCTGTCATTAGAGTAATTATAGTTAACTCACAATAGTGGTAATCGTGGTATGAAATGGAAGTTAATCAGCACAGGGTATTTAGGGTTTACTTTACAGAAACTAGAAAGAACGTTAAAGATTTGTGGATGAGGTGATAATTTATGGTAAGGTAAAGGTATGGTAAGATCAAAATTGGTTAAAGCAAATAAACTACTTTGCTACCAATCATCAAATGATTGCTCTGTTTGTTCTTGAAAGACGAACCAACAAATTATTCCACCAGTACATACACGCAAAGAACGGCATCTGTTTTATTTATTTTAATGAAAAAAATACTTGTAATTATTTTACTTGTATTATTTATACTCCTCAGTATTTCCGAAAACCTTTTACGAATGTGGAAAGGAAATGTGGTTAATTTGTCCTAGATTCCATTTCCTTAAACGGCGATGATATTTTTATTCAATAAGCGTATTACAATTTGATGTAGGGTGGCCACCCTACCCTAGTTTGCGTATATTTTTGTAGTATGACCAGCATGATTCGCAAGGACGATATTTTACTACGATTACTTAATCCACTCTATTGATCTATGTTAGAAGTTAAGCTACAAGACCTTTATTCTTTTTATTATAATATGTTCGTCTCTTACTGGGAATATGGACTTCAATGGGAGGACTATATGCGTCTGACTGAGTTAGGTCACTGTGACCTTGGGTACATAAATAGCACAAAATCATTGGCTACCATTTAATAATATATCACTTGTGTTTAAGTACTTTCTACACTGTTCCTCACCTTTGATAAATATAGACGCTTCGGCTTCAATTTCGGGGTATCCCTCCACACTAGCTTTACAAAGGTACCGCCCTGAGGTATGTGTGTCGACGGTTAACGTCAGGTTTGCAGTCCGGCCCACTCTCTGAAACAAACGTTTTATTAGACTCTACTTCGTTGGTGTACGGCTCCGGCTTATACAAGTACCCTTGATACTAGATTGCATACATCCTAACCGTTGATGGTTTCCTAGTATCGAAATTCAATAATGCTAGAGTAAAATTGAGATTACTTGTCTTTGGTGCTTAAATACCTATGGTGTACACAGTAATTTTTCTGTCTTTCAATTTCGACATTCCCTTTTCTGATATCTAACATTAACTATCTGATAAAAAACATTAATTTCTGCATTCAAAAAAGAAGCAGATCTAGTACCTTTTCATATATTTTTTCGGATGAAACGATCGCTAGCAATTAAATAATTTGACACCGCCGCCGCAACGCGCCGCTGATACATGATATAGGTTCCTTTTTACATACAAACTATTAATTTATAATTTTTGTTGTAATGATTTCAACACCAGTTTAAAATCTAAATAATTCTGCCGAGAATTATATTCTTTTAGTCCCTTATACCGTACAAAGGATTTAGGTATTTTGGGGCCGTATACTAGGTTACATAAAATTATGAATTCGTTTAAAGATATTACAATTTTTCAATAAACTCTTTCAAAAGTTCAAAAGTTTCAAGTTAAAAGTAAGTTCGTAGAAAAGTCCTATTATAGTATAAAGGATTACCGAAATGATAAAAAAGCTCAGCAAAGTATGAATGATTGCTCTAACCATGTTGCTGGATAAATGGTTTTTAATTGACAATGTGGGATAGTGATAGCAAAAAGAACCGGATAAGTTTGCTGTGGGCTTCTTGTTTGACCAAGGAACGTTTAGAACCCTCGTAACTATAGTTTTAAGTTAACATATGTAGTTATCCATCATCTCACAACCATGTATTTTCTTTTAATTAACGCATCAAAAGTTCCATCGATTGAGTAAAGGAACATTTGACGATTATAATTATTTCCTGTCCCTTTTTTTATAATTTTATAATTTTTATAGTGTTTTACCTACAGGCACTTGAAGGAAATATCAATTCTATAAATTTAATTTAATTTCCCGTCCTTTTGTTCTATTTTCCATGCACATTTTTTACATTCCATAATTTGAAGTTCAATAAGCTAAACTTAGAGTGGTTAGTAGTAATTATTTAGAATTAATAATTCTAGTCCACTAAACCTACCTCATAAGTGGAAAGAAAATAAGGTGGCGTGTCCGGGAAAATCTTGATAAGAATTAGTAAGTGAATGTTAGTGATCGTATAAAATAAGAAAGTCATGCTTTGTTTTAGGCAGCCTATTATTTTCTATACTTTGTTTAGAGATTCCGACTTTTTAATAAAGTAAGTCTTAACTAATAAATATGGAAATTATGATTGTAATAATTTGGGTAACTTTTCGACGCAATCAATTACTGAGTAAAAACATGTGAAAATACATTAATATTTTCCAGAGAACATTAACTACAAGAGTCACTGGAAATTGCCCGTCTTATCTATTATCTATATATCATCATGAACGTTGCTGTCCCTCTCAAACGCACGGGTCTCCTCTCAGAGTTGATTTGTATGTGTGTGTGTGTGTGTGTGTGTGTGTGTGTGTGTGTGTGTGTGTGTGTATGTGTGTGGTGTGTCTGTGCCTTAATTCAGGTATCAAATGAAAAGGCTTGACTAGTAGGATGCTATACACTATAATACATTTCAAATCCAAGCTCCATCCACCACCAAGAAACAGCAAACTACATTTTGTTTTCAAAACTCCAACAACATGGGCTTGACTAGTAGAACAATGTACACTGTTTTTTTTTAATTATACACTGAACAATAGGTTACTGATTATTCTATAGGAAGATGAGTGTTAATTGTACTTATTATTGGTAATACTCACAATATTAGTGTCTTCCTCATAATGCAGCCATCTTATTTCCGGTGCAGGAAACCCGTCGACGTCACAGCTCAGTGTTACTTGTTTACCGACTTCCGCTTCCACGTCTTTGGGGAGAGATCGTAATGATGGGGGATCTATGGACAGAAATAAAACCTTTATTTTATCTTTTATTGAATAATGATTCTTGTGGTAGAGTCACTACACACAGACAGACTGGACGTTTTAAAAGTGCTTATATTAGGCTTACTTGAAATAAATGAATTTAGAATTTGTGTGGTAAAGTTTGGATGGTTTTATACATTTTTAATATTACTCGACTTGAATTAATGTCAGGTAAACCTGAGCGGTTGTGTGCACCACTCAAGTATTGATAAATGCAATAACAAAAAATAACGTTTTTTTATTAATTAATAGTAATCCTTCGGACTTATTGTAGTTTCGATATTCGGACCGAATATTATGCCCTAATATTTCAGACTTATTACGACCGACTCAAAGCGTTGATAGCTCAGTGGGTAGGACTGCGTCTTCGCTTTGGGGGGGCGAGTTCGCATCAAGAATTAAGAAAAGTAAGAGGTGCGCCTCTAACTTTTCTAAGTTTTGTGCGTTTTATGTAATTAAAATATCACTTGCTTCGACGGTGAAGGAAAACATCGTGAGGAAACCTGCATGCCTGAGAAACCTCCATAATTTTCACAAAGGCGTGTGAAGTCCACCAATCCGTACTGGGCCAGCGTGGTGGACTACGGCCTTAACTCTTTCTCTTGTTGGGAAGAGAGCCGTTCCCTGTAGCGGGCTGGTAATGGGTTGTCACGATGATGTGGCTCAATAACTTGTTAAAAATGTTTAGTTTATATGCTGTAAAGTTTTAAAAAGGTTTTGTAGCCTGCTAAACTGTAAGTAGTATTTTTTTTTTAACCTAGGCTAGTCACTAGAACATGAACTACTGTAATACAATTTTTATAAATAAATAGATATACTACGACAATACACGCATCGCCATCTAGCCCCAAAGTAAGCGTAGCTTGTGTTATGGGTACTAAGATAGCTGTTGAATATTTTTTTATGAATATAATACATATAAATACTTATAATATACATAGAGACACCCAGACACTGAATAACAATCATGTTCATCACACAAACATTTTCCAGTTGTGGGAATCGAACTCACGGCCTAGGAATCAGAAAGCAGTGTTGCTGCCCACTGCACCGGCCGGCCGTCAATTATTTAATTAACAAAAAAAATTAAAACAAAACAAACAAATTTATTTTAGGTGGCATGAAAACATCACACTCATGTTCCTGCAACCCCTTTACATGATAGTTTGTTAGTAAAATGTCCTATTTATAATTAAACTCTCGGGAAATGTATAAGAAAATAAGCTCACAAGTTATCTCAAGGGCCTCGGTTTCCTCGCTTTTCCCGACGTCGTTGAAGACCATGCACTTTAGAACAGCTCCGTTGTAGGCCCTCGAAACATTCTTTATTTTCTGGAACAAAATTGGATACATTATTATGACGTAATTATGAAAATTGCATACAAAAGTATCCCTATCCCTACTAATATTATAAATGTCAATGTAAGTTTGTTTGTTACGCTTTCACGCAAAAACGACTTAACCGATCCTCATGAAACATTGTACACATATTCTTGGAAGTGTTAGAAGTAATATAGAATACTTTTTATCCCGACATTAAGCTCGGTTCCTTTGGGAGAGGGGATGAAATTGTTTGACGATTTAGCACCATAACTCCGACAAATTATAACCGATTTAAATAATTACTTTTGTACTATTGAGGTTATAATATGTGTTTAATATAGTCAAATTTAATGCCACATGAAAAAACTAAATCAAACGCAGACGAAGTCGCGGGCAATAGCTAGTAACTGATAAATATAAGTATCCTTGGTGCAGTGTAATTGTGCGCTATTATTCTATGAGTTGAGATGGTAATTTAAGAATTCATAATAAGAATTCATAAGTTATTAAGAAAGTTTTCTCTGGTCTGGATGGCGGATTCGGCTATGGCTAGTTACCATCAGGAACGTACTGCCAAGCTATTTAGAGTTCCGGTACGATGTGCTCTGTTGAAATACGAGTATAAATAAATGACATAAAACATATAGTATAAATACTATGACAATAAACACATGGCCATCTAGACCCAAAGTAAGCGTAGCTTGTGTTATGGGTACCTGCTAAGATGATACATAAATACATTCGTGTTAATCACACAAACATTTCCCAGTTGTAGGAATCAAACTCACGGCCTTGGACTCAGAAAGCAGGGCGTTACCCACTGCGTTAACCAGCTGTCAAATTTATTAAGGTTCAAGAGATACAGCCCGATAGACAGACGGGTGGACAGCCGATGCTCAGATAAAGGGTCCAGTTGGCACCCATTGAGCCCTAATAAAAGTGATTCGTGAACATTGTTAAAATATATCTATACGCTACATTCGGGTTAAATTAAAGACCAACTTTATTTTGTGTTAACCGTTAAAAACTGGACCGCTAAACTGTTAAACCGTGGAGTTAAAAGTATAATTGCAAAATTAAATTCTTGCGGTGAATTTTTCGAGTTTAAATCTCTTTATAGCGATAAGTTGACAAGTTTTTAACTAGAAGCTTAGTCCAGGGAAATACATTCGAGTGTTGTTTTATTTTATTCAATTAAGAGTAATCCGTTGTTTTTTGACTTTGACATAACGCAGATGTCTGTTATTTTGTTGTTTTCATTGTTTGTTTATTCAAAGTACGACTCAAATACAAAGTTGGTTTGGATTTACCAGTTTGAGCTTTAAGTTAGAATTTATATTATAAATGCCGGAGTGTGCCTTTCTGTATATTTGTTTGGCTAAACCACTACACCGTTCCACCAATCCGCAATGGGCCAGCGTGGTGGGCTACGGCCTAAACCATTCTATATTATGGAGGAGACCGGTGCCCTGTGGTGGGCCGGTGATAGGTTGATAGGAGGATAGCTTGCAACACATAAGACACTTCTTATCCTGAAAAAGCTACGTGTTACATTTTGCAGGTTTAAAAAAACATTATCTGTTACCCATAAAACAGTTACACAAATAGACAAAGGTCGCATCCTGGGACATTTAAAAACCCAACAACCAAAAAAAACAAATATGCAGGAAAAAGCTAGAATAAAATAAAATATTCATACAAAACTGACTCGAAAAAAAAAAATATTGAGTACAAATTCTCAATACGAAAACTTTTAGACAATTCAGTAAGCAAAATACATAAGTTTGAATAACAGAATATTTTCTACAGCTTGGAAATAATAAAGCCGTATTGTATAGAAATAACTTTAAGTAAAAATAAATTTTCTCGTCGTGAATTTTTAAGTTCGCAATTTTTTAATAGTAACAACTCCAAGTTACCTAAGAAGGCTTAGTTTGGTAGGTAGCGTACATTTTAGGAATCACTTAATTGCCACCGCTAAGTTTAGGCCAAAATTCTCATAGGATACCTCAAAACCATCCCGATGCTATAGAGTTTTGTCTTGGGATTCAGAACTTTGACTTTGGATTTTGATATGACACGATGCAGATTGTACTTATATGCACAACGTTATTTCTGTCATATACACGTAGGGGCTTATAAGGACCTACGTATACAGTACAATAATGGCTTCGGAGTATAGATGGCGCTGCCGCGATTTGTGAATCAAAAATGTTTGCAAAGAATCACGTTGATGACTTCTATGCAATCATGAGAAAAAGATCTGCATCAAATATGAGCTGAATGCGCGGAAGCTCCAACAGTAATTTGAAAATATTAAGCTATAAAGGGGAAAATCCATTTATGGAGCACTGGGTTGGTACACACTCGAGTACTCAAGAGAGTATTTACCTTAATTAGGAGATATTTATATTTATTTGTTTGGCCAATTTTAATTTATAAAATAGTTAATAAAATAATTATTAAAATCTATGGAATTATATCCGAAATAAACGTTATTATTATAAAATATTCCAGATTGCTCGTCCACCGTTTTTAAACTCTGTCCTAAATAGCTTTTGAAATACCCGTAAATACATAAGAAACGATCGCTCTAGTAAAAACTGAAAATGTTGAATGAATTTCTGCAAATAACCCTAAAGTTTTAATCTCAATCTTTTAATCGCGATAACCTCACAAAGCTTAGGCCTCTATACTCATAGGCTAATTGGAATCCATCCCGATGACTCTTTTTTAGCTTGTGATCTTGGACTTTGACTTTGGATTTTGTTAGTTCATTTGCCAATCGTGTTTGTCTGAAGATCCCGGGCGTACATAGGTAACCATCACTCTAGTAAAAACTTTATTTGCTCAATGAATTTCTCGAAAGAATTCTCAATTTAAAATCTTAATATTTTAATAGCGACAACTTGTCGAGTTACGTAAGAAGGCTTAGTTGGGCAGGGTACATTTCTGAACTGTTTTATTCAATTAGTGAAAAGCCTTTTGTTTCTAACAGGAAGACTTCTGGAACTTTCCTTGAATGTTTTTCTTTTATTATCTAATATATTTTACGGCCGATTGACGCAGTGGGCAGCGACCCTGCTTTCTGAGTCAAGGCTGTGGGTTTGATTCACACAACTGAAAAATGTTTATGGATGAACATGAATGTTTTTCAGTGTCTGGGTGTTTATTTGTATATAAACACCCAGACACGCATACAAGAAATTATATGTATATTTCTTGTATGCGTGTGTAAATGAAATCCTTCTAAACGGCTGGACCGATTTGAATGAATTTTTTGGTATACGTTTGGGTGGCACCCTTGATGGTTTAGATTCACTAATCAACCCGACAGATGGTTCCGCTAGTTATATAGTATTTTTGTATATTATTCATAAAAAAATTTCATCAGTTATCTTAGCACCCAAAGTCAAAGTCAAAGTCAAAGTCAAATATATCTTTATTCAAATAGGCACATAGATGGCACTTTTGATGCGTTATTATATACAAAATGTGTACATAGCAGTGAGTAGTGATGGCGATAACTACAATCGTAAACTTAAAACTAAAGCTACGAGGGTTCCAATCGCGCCCTGGTCTAAGAAGAAGCCCACAACAAACTTAGCCGGGTGTTCTTTTTGTTATCACCATCTCACATTGTCATTAGAAAATATTTAAGAAGCAACCTGGTTTGAGCAATTGTTTACACCCAAGCTTTTTTATCGTTTACGTAATCCTTTATACTATAATAGGACTTTTCTATAAGCTTTCGCTTAATACAAACTTTGAACTTCTTTAGTGACATCCCCAAGATATCAACCGGTTATCAACCCATAACACAAGCTACGCTTACTTTGTGGCTAGATGGCGTTGTGTGTTTTGTCGAAGTATATTTATTATTTATCTGTTGCCCACGATGACGTCCGCGTTCGCCCTTTAAACTTACTCTATGCCAAAAAATCAAAACGATTGGTCGCCTAGTTAGGGCGTTAAGTAAGGACAGACAAGCACAATTTCATATATAGTACAATATTAGCTGAGATTGACGATTTATACTTTAATGAAAATGCTTTCAAGTGTAATTGTATTACTTTTTTTTTATTGAAATTACGTGTATGTTTATTTTTATGTCAGGGGGGCACAGCTATTATAATGTATAAGCAAATAAAAAATGATAATGAATTTCTGAGCGTGTCTCTCAAAACTAAAAAACGGCTAGTCCCATTTAAATATTTTTATTGATCCATCACGGAGACATATCTAATTGTAATACTTTGGGGCCCATGCATCAAAATAGTGAAGTTCAATAATATGAAGAACTGAAGAACACAAATTAAAACCAAAGTCGCCTAGGTGGGTATTAAAAGTATAATCGTTTAATGAAATTCTTGAGGCGGATTTTTCGAGTTAAAATCTCTTAACAGCATCTTGACAAGTTCCGCGAGAAAATTTTGTTCAAGGACTTCCATCTGAAAATGGTTTTATTCACGGAATCATAATTTTTAAAATAGTCTGAGAGCTGGTGGACTTTTTGTTGTGAGTTTTATAAATACTTTTACGAGATTTTTTAAATACTTTTACGAGATTAACTTATAGTTTATTTTTACGAATAATAACGGGCGGGCAGCATCAGATTGATTTCTGTGTTACTACTACCATCTTCTTCGATCCCGTCTGCCCATCGTGATGACTATGGGCAAACCCTCTTGTTGGAAGTGAGCGATAGTCCAGCTGAGCTATTGAGCTGCTATAGGCTATTGATGATAATACTTCTTACGTAGTGTGCAAATCAGTCATCTGTGTTTTTTATGAGAAGTTGACTCGAGTTGGTACATATATTTTTAAAATCACAATTTGAAATTATATTCTCCCTCCGTACCTTGGAAAGCCCTGTAAGCAATTGCTACAAAACAAAACGGAATAATAAGCGTTACCTAAGAAAACGCTTGAAGCAGCGTGGGTCTTAGCACAATATTTTTTTTACTATAACTAGAGAAGGCGTATCCATAAGAGTAAAAAAAAATAGAAATCTCAAATCAGAAATTGCTCTCTCAATAGATAAAACAGAGGATTAAATAATGTTCGAATTAAATTATTATTACAACAACTTGTCCATGCCACGAAGGACACAAATAAATGTAGTAAGTAAAAAAAAAAGATGTATACCAACAACATAAATGTAACAATTTGCTTTATTGTTTGTTTGGTTGAAGAAAAACCACATAGTATTATTAAGCATGCATCCCATAGATCGACAAAGGATATTTTCAATCAAGGGAAAGCAGCCAGGTGTCTTACCAGCTGGTTTTAAAAACCCATACACGTAGAAACATTGCCGATGTTTGTCTCTTACTTAACATTGTTAGAGGGTCAATAGATAGTCCGGAATTACTTATTAAGTTAGATTTATTTGTACCCTCGCGATTACCTAGGCATAAAAAGATTCTGCACGTACCCTTAACTAAAACTAAGAATAGATTTAATTACTTTATAATCCGTGTCTCTCGCCTTCTTAATTCTGTTTACAATGGCCCCGAAATTGACTTATTTTATGGTAATATGAATAGTGTACGTCGCAACTTAGTAGATAAGCTGTTGCATGCTAGGTAAACTTAACACTTTGTTATATTTTGCTGCGTTTTTGCTGGGTTCTATCAGGTACCCTTGTTTATATAAGACTTATCTGTGGAAACCTGTTATTAGTTTTAAGTCATTCAATCTGTTAACTAGTTAGTATCTACAACTGTTGGTTTTCCAATTAAAGAAAAAATAAAAAATGAAATAAAAAATTCGAGAGATGAACAATAGAAAATAATAAAAGAACACTTTAATAAAAAAATCAAACTTAATATTAAAAAATGCGTCAAGCTCTCACCAATTCCGAACTATTCCCGATAATTGACTCGTTCATAACCCATCTGAAAGTCAGATTGCTTGGATTTGCATCTGCCGTACAGCCTGCGGAGGAAATGCCGTGATAAGTACTTAAACTAATAGTATAGCAATTCACATTTACATTAATTTATGGACAGCTTTTAATTTTTTTTCACATAAATAAATAAAACAAAAGTCTTGACTTTTAGACCTTCAGTCATTTATCGACTCGAATCGATCCGAGCACCGTCGCGACGTCTATATGGTGTTTTTGGCATCGACTAGTTGCACCACGAGTCACCAATGCCATCTACATGGTCCGTCAAATATTAAATAAAAAAAAAACAGTCTACGGCTCGACATATACCATGAAAACTATCCACCACATCAGTGTATGGTCAACGCGTTTTCGACAAGTGGTAAGTGGATTGTAGGTGGTTAGAACTATGCGATGAGAGATTAGAAATCGTCGTTTTATTGTCAATTTCATCATCTTTATTGTCACTTCCACTGATTGTCGTCCACTGCTGGACACAGTTCTTTTGTAGAGTGCGTAAATCCACTATACCGGGCCACTTGTTTCCAGCGGCTCTAGGAGCTAGCTTTATGACATCTGTCTACATCTTTAGGGGTCGACCAACGCTGCATTTACCGGTCGCCATTCCGGCACCTTGGGACCCCATAATATCGGTTTACAGCAAGTCACCATAGCCATAGCAAGTCATTTAAAAATATAGGGCTATATCAGTGCTTACTCTGTTATACATAAATCTCCTTAATAAACTTAATTGCCATTACTGTAAATAGTGCTATCCGTTTTCATTGGAAACATTGTAGAAGGAATATCAGTATTTTTAAACCTCTCAACTTACTTAAGTTTAGAGAGCTATCTCTAAAAATCTCTGATTTTATATAATTTATGGGTAGTTTTTTACAATCAAGAAAAATAATAAAATTAGCCTCACTTATAACAACGTCTTTTCCCTCGGGAACTCTTCTTCCCGATTGGATCCGTATCTTCACTTTGGGTGCGTATTTTACCTGCAAACAAAGAAAATCAGTTTACAAACTTCATTATTCAAATTAATTGCCCTGAGACAATCATGTTACAGGCGGGTGCTCCCTGAAGGAAATTGACAGTCTTTGCGATTAGCTTACCGCTTTAAAACGAAAGGTTGTAGTTATTCCACCAACAAGAACATTTACATGGTGAAATGTTGACCAGTTTGTTGTTGTGGGCTTCTTCTTAGACCGGGACGCGTTTGGAACCCTCGTAGCTTTAGTTTTAAGTTTACGAATGTGGTTATCGCCATCATCTCACTACCGTGTAATTCTTATGTACGTATCAAAAGTGTCACCTATGGGCCGGGCCTACTTGAATAAAGATATTTTTGACTTTGATTTTGACCTCCGACAGGCGGTCTTTCGTAAAAGTATGCCAAAACATGCCTAAGTTCATATCGTCACGTTTGCAAAAGATGAAGAAGTTAGAATTAATTATTAAAAGAAGAAGAAATGAGAAGAAGAAGAAAAATTTGGTAACCCTGTATCATATCACTGAATATGTTGTGATAATGATGACTAAATAAACGAGCTTAAAAGTTTAAACAAGTTATGGTTACTCAAAACGTGGCAATCCAGTGGGATTTTTTTACAAAAATTCTTCCCATTTAACCTTTAAAACGCCCGAGTTTCAGACTTCAGGGACAAAAAGACGAGCAGGGTGTTAGAATTCTTAAAACCACCCCGTTTTGACGTGATAAATCGTTTTTTACCCGCGAGCTTCGTCGCGGCTGGGCTGTCTCGTCTAACAGACACTTAGCAAATTCTAATTGTACCAAACGATTAATTGTCAATCAATGTCAATAAAGAGCTTGGTAACTGTTTATTTGAAGGACTTTATTCGGGTTTAAATTTAACATAAAATAATAAGAAGATAAAAAAGGACACAAAGTGTCTGCCTACCTTTGCTTAGTTATGAGCGAAATAATCTTATGTTCTTGAAACATAATAAATTGTAGTTTGTTAAATTGTGTTTCAATATAAGAAAATGTCAATTGAGAATTAGCACTACAACGTGACTTAGTCCGCATACAACTAACTTTCGCTAAGTGTATACTAACTTTCATTCTAAGACCCTGACCCAGCTGTTCAACTACAAAGGATCAGACATTCATACAACAAGTTTAAACCTATGTAAACACTCTTTTGAAAAGTCAAGTCTCTCTGTTTCTTGTAACTCTATTAATGAAGATCCTACTGAGAAGAAGCCGGCAAAGAGTTCGGAGAAGCTTAACGATTAAGTTTTTGAATAAAAGTACATTTATAATATTAGTAGGAGTTATGAATCGGTGTCAAATATCATTGTGAAAAATCGTTCACCGCCTCTCGGTTTATTAGCGTTGAAATCTAGGTTAGGTTAGATCAACAGACCTCAATCCGTTTAAATAGGGCTTAGGTAATTATAATATGTTTACAGTTTACGTTGTTTCTAAACGATTATATATGGACAGTTTAATTGGTACACTTTAAAATGGTAAAATCGGTAGTGGCGGGTCGGTTTGGCCTAGTTTTATTAGGTCGTACAACCTTCTGTAGTTTGATTGCACTGGGATTGGAGTCTCGATGGCGTTATGATCTTTTCTTGAAAAAAGAAGGTATTTTTGATTTTGACACCGCTTTTTCAAATTGACGACCGTCTTGTGGTGGACTCATAATTGTAGAACCCGGGTTTTATCCCAGCAAATTTGAACGGTTAATAAAGGAACAATAACACTTCGTCGGATGGTTACTGCCGATCAGTATACAGTTGCTATACCATGAAAATTAAGCCTAATTTGCTATAGGTACTCCGCGAAAAGCAGGAGAATCTGTATTCTGTAATTTATAATTTCTTCAAGCCTTATACTCCACACCGATCTTCGGCAATGTACCCTCTACACACGTTTCGCTCCGAAACCGGAGCATGACTCCAGTTCCGATGAGATTTTGACTTTACAATGGATAATTGTTGATATTATATAATATATAAATAATAGCAAATTAGGCTTCATTATCATGATATATCATGGATTTCCGCAAAGTAACGCCTGCTTCTATCCAATAGTCATAATATTTAGTACATTATCTTGTTGTTTATGAAATGCGCGATAGTTGCTGTATCTTATAAATCACAGAGTATAAAAGCAAATACTTTTACCGTATTTATCGCCAGTTTAAACTGAATAACGTAGTCCAAACTCCAATAGATTAGTCTGCAATGTGAGCTATTAAAAATGCAGTCCAAAATATATTTCCCTCCAGTTTATAGCCCGCCCTCTGTACCCCGTTTTATTTATGGCACGTTTTTTTTTTTATTTCTACCCTCATACCGTAATGAATTTTGTTTATTGTTCGTCTGCTGGTACTATTTTTTTATGGTTCCGTTTATGGGGTTCCCTAGTGGAGAAACCCTCGTTATATCTGTTCGTCTTTCTGCTTCTATGCCCGGGCATTTACTTTTTTCTCCGAAAGTCACTTTCATTTTATTTAGAAGTCAAGGGCCAAAGATACAATGTAGAATAAGAAATTATTTTATCATTTTAGTTTTTGTATATTTTGTAAGAGAAAGTACCACTTTTTTATACATTTATTTTTAAAGGTTTTTAAGGCCTTTTAATATTATTATATTGTTATTTTATGGTTCATCATGATCTGACATTTTAAAGATGTTTTCAGATAAAGTGTGCTTATCTACTTCGGCATTATCACTTTTTATGAGAGTACTCCATAATGTTCCCAACGGTGTGTGAAGTCCACCAATCTGCACTGGGTCAGCATGGTGGACTGGGGCTTTAACGCCTTCTCCTTGTGGGAGGAGACCCGTGCCCTGTAGTGGGTCGGTAATGGGTTGATACGAAGATAATAATGTTGTTTAAACCTTGTGAGGCAAGCCTATAAATTCGTTTAGTGTCAATCAAGATGACAATGAAGATTGAGATTGAGTGGTTCTGATGTTCTTATTTCTGTGATTAAGACTTAAAAAAAAAGACTTTGTTTGCACAAAAGACACCTATTTAATCAAATGCTGTCTTTAGCACTTAGGTTATACTCGTATGTTACAGGAAACACGTGCCGCAAGAGTGTTCCACACCTGAGCGTTTCGTATCAGAAACGTGTATGAAAAACATTTCGTGAAACTCGACTGGATCTTATATTATTGTATGTAGTGATTTAATGTTCTGTTTTTATATTTCTTAATTTGTTTTATAGTAAGAAATGGCGACCTTCCTTGCGCAGCGTTGAGCGATGTGGTTTTAGGTTAGAGGTCCCGGCTTCCGTTCGCAGCTGGGGCAATTTGGAATCTTATAATTTCAGAATTATAAGATTCCAAATTGCTCTGTTCTGGTGAGAGGCTTCGATAAAGACGTTTGCTAAGATTCAAGCGTTCCGGTACGCGTGTCGCGTAGAAACCAATTAGGGTTATAATCTAGCTGCGATGCGCCTTAACACGTTAGTCCGCTACCATCTAAGACTGTATCATCACTAATACTACCAGGTGAGATTGCAGTCAAGGGCTATACTATAGTAAAATAAAAAAAATAGCTGACTTGTATGTGCCACAATCTGCTATTCTCCAGTATTCATTGAATGACAGCGCGTAAATGATTTTTAGAATATTTAGATGCCTTTTTAATAACGTTGTTAGATTTTTTTCACGCGCAAATGGGATACTGCGGGATGCGTTTGAACGTTGTTTATTCTATTTGAGTGACAATAAATAAATTGATTGACTTTTTTTTATGGCTTTTTGCTGAATTTTTTTTCGTCAAAAAAATTAAACTTGTGCGACGTTCCGTGAAAATGGGGTTTATGCAATTTGTAGCCTTTTTCGAAAAACGTTATTTTAATCGAGTTATAGAACAAACTAACCGTTTATCGGATTTTCTGTAATGAAATTACTCTCGTCGAATATCAGAGGAGTGATCCGCGATGCATATATATATTGTTTTTATTAATTTTACTAATAAATAAATAAGCTTAACTTGAAATTGTTTAATAAACCCGCATTGAAGCATCTTTGTGGTTCTTCTACAAGTATGCAATTGATTGGGGAAAAGCAAATGGGCCCTGAGCCGGTCTGCGCAATACCCAAAAGCCTGGTGCAACTCACCCTACAAACCATACACTCATTCGCTGGAGACAACTCCTTGGAATTAAACATTCTCGAGTGCTAATAAAACCTTTCAACAGAAGGGCCGCGTCTGAGGCATTAGAACTCAACAGAAAAAACCTATGCATCCTAGTGCGAGCGCTTACGGGGCACTGTGGGCTTAACAGACACATGTTCAACCTAAAGCTGCAGGACACAGATCTATGTAGACTCTGTTAGGAGGCTGCGGAGACACACACCGCTGCACTTAATCTGTTCCTGCCCCGCGCTGATGCATAAACGCAGCACTCTTTTGAGGAAGTATATAATACAACCAGAGGATGCTAAACTTCTTCCAGCAAGGAAAGTGCTGCTATTCCTGGCAGCGACCAAGGCTTGCTGGGAGATCTAGACAGCGGCGTCACATTAGATCGTAGCCGGTCGACGTGACACCAGGGACCAGGCGAACCTGAGACGCAAGCAGGAGAAGAAGAAGATACAATTTATTGCCATCTGAATTAGTGGTAAGTGAGTTTGGCTGTCATATTATATCCATACACTTTATACTTTGACTTTGACAGCCGATTGCAGTGGGCAGCGACCCTGCCTCCTGAGTCCAAGGCCGTGGGTTCGACTCCCACAACTGGAAAATGTTTCTGTGATGAACATGAATGTTTTCAGTGTCTGGGCGTTTATCTTTATATTATAAGTATCTATGTATATTATTCATAAAAATATTCATCAGTCATCTTAGTACCCATAACACAAGCTACGCTTACTTTGGGTCTAGATGGTGATGTATGCACTTTCGTAAAAAAAATACTGACAACTGCTAAATGAATGAATGAATGAATGTGGTATTTGATGCTTCAATATTAATCGTGTACACGGATTCTGTATGTTCTAAATTATGTGTTATTCAACTTATTTTATGCATAGATTTTATTACTTGAACGACCAGGAGTACAGCATTTCAAAGCGTCGCATCTAAAACGATCCTAGTATAAGGCCGCGTGTTACGTGACGAAATTATCCGACACTTCCCTTATATTATGTAAAGGGTATAGGAACATTACCGTTACACTAGAAATAGGGTTGCCCATTTAAGATTTATTGCTTTTGGTTAAGCTAATGGTAGGTTCAGTAGCGATTAATCGTTTTCAAACTAGCAATATTTCACCCTGCTCGCAAATAACCATACAACGTCAACTGAAGTGAATTTATTGTTTTTTTTTAACTATTACACAAGCAAACTGAAGCTGTTATAGCCCAGTGGATAGGAGCTCGGCTTCACTTCGGGCTGAGTTCGAATCCCAGCACGCACCTTAAACTTTTTTAAGTTATGTGCTTTTTAAGTTATTAAAATATCACTTGCTTCAACGGTGAAGGAAAACATCGTGAGGAAACCTTCATGCCTGAGAGTGCTCCATAATGTTCTTAAAGTTGTGTGGAGTTCACCAATCCGCACTGGGCCAGCGTGGTGGACTACAGCCTTAACCACTTCTCATTGTGGGAGGAGATGGGTTGATATGGTATGATGAAGATTAGTTTTTTGTGGTATGGTGAGTTTCGGTACAAATTTCATTAGAAATATTTTTTTTTATTTAAAAATTACCTAAAAGTCTTTGATTTTCATACCCTTTGATGGAAAACTTTAACTTTGAAAGTAAGAAATAGCAAGCTTTTTTATGGTTTAGATACAGGATGACCAAGCCCTTTATGTCAGCTGACCTTCTACTTAAATAACTTAATTTAGTTAAGCGAAGAGATTAGAACTAGCGAAGTTTTATGTTACCAGGAAAGTAATCTACAAGTTAGGTTCGGTTAGGTAAAGTTTAAAGTATGATTAACCTTGAAATCCTTTGAATCCTTTGAATCTAACCGTATTGTTTTCATCCGACATTCGCCTACGTTGCAAAAACTGTTATCGAATTAGTCGAATTGGTTTACGTTTAATGCATCACAGTTAAAGCAATTTTAATATTAGTTTTTAATGGAACTTTTTGGATAACTTGAGACGTTTTGAATTCTCAACAGAAAAATTGAGTCTCAACAGACACAATATTCGGTATGGTGTTTGAAAGGCTACAGAATTTTAGAGTTATATCCTTGCTCGTCTGTCTATCCGTCTGTCTGTCTTTCAGCTTGCTGTATAACCTTCGAGCGCAAGTCCGTCTCGCACTTCACCGGTTTGTAATGACCCAATGTTCCTCTGTTTTAAATTTTATTACCAAACATTCAATAAATATTACAATATAAAAGTTGCGATCGCAAAGTGACGCCGCATATTAAAAGAAAAAGAAAAAAGATATAATAAATAAGAAAAAAGAAAAAGAAAAAAGAAAAAGAAAAGAACATGGGGAAGCAGCAACGGCATTCTAAATTCAAAGCTTTATATTAAACTCCATGTATGCCTATGCCTGGAGGCAGAAATTCTAGTTTGTAGCTTTTTGTATATTTAATATTAATATCTCATATAAGTATTTTTTTTTATTTGGTATAGTTTTTAATTATTCTGTTATAGTATAGATGCCAAAGTACCTAATAAAAAAAATATTTATTTTTAGGAACCAGAGGTAAAATCTTAATAAAAAAAAACAATCATGACTACACACACATATATTTTTAATAGAAATTAAAGCAAGAGTCTACACAGAACTAATAAAACACTCAACAAATTACTTATTTAGAGAAATTCAACTCATAAATCTAATTAACAACAAAAACAAAATGAGCAGGTTGACTTTCCAAACGGACAGGGGTCCCCCTTAAACTAGTTGACGGTACCCGAAGATTCTCTCGAATGCTTTTTTTTTTTTTTGCTTTTTCGGAAGGACACTTGCCGATAACCACCTAAGGGGTTGCTACGGCGTCACCGGGGGAGTGGGGCGAGCGCGAAAGCTCGCCATGAGAAGAGCCCCAGGGCTCGACGACATCGGGGGGAGTGTGGGAGACGTCGACCCGAGGGTGCCTCCTGCGAGGACTCGGACCTCGGCTCGGTTCGACGTTAATCTGACTGTTGGTGGACTTTTGGACTAATCATTGTTTAGTCCGAACGCCCCCGTGACCGTGGTAGGGATCCACGTCCGGATGACGTCAGAAATCGGGGCCCTCGTCTTCGCCGGCGAAGACGCTGAATATGTTGCGTGTGTGTGTGTTGTTGGGACACATTGTCGGTAGTTATTTTGTCGTCAGGCTCTCTCGAATGAAGCGCGCACCGCCTTTTATAGTCTCTAACACCACCACTACGCGTTGTCCCCTCCACGATGACGTGTTGTCACGATTTCTCCAACATTATATATTATTAAATTGTAGAATTTTGATTTTATGTTTGACATGTATGTATTGACATGTAAAGTAACCCAAAAAGTTTTGTTGGCTGTAACTAGCATTGAGAAGTGGAGTTTCTTAACTGCATGGTACAAAATGGTAGGATTATCCTACTAGGACTCGTTGTACGAGCTGAGGGTTAATTTAAATTCAAATTCAAAATTTATTTATTTTTCCTATAACAGGCACTTATGAAGGGTTCATAGATATATGTTTACATAATTGTAAGGTGATAACTTCGTTCGCCAACTTAAACCTAAAGCTACGAGGGATCCCAACGCGCCCTGGTCTAAGAAGAGCACCCAACAAACTTAGCCGGGTACTTTTTCAAATAGGCACATAGATGGCACTTCTGATGCGTACATTGCATGTAAAATATGACATAGAAGTGAATTGATGGCGGTAACTAAATTCGAAACGAAAGGTAAAAAACACGCCCTGGTCTAAGAAGAAGCCCACGACTAATTTAGCCGATAGTTTTTTTTTTTTTTGTTATCACCATTACATGCTGCATTGTCGCATAGGATAACTTTTCCCTGTAACGACAAAAATGTAAGATTGGGAAGAAATAAGTTAATAAAATAAACTCTCTGTTACATTTTCGTCGATTGCTATTTATCTATTTTTATTTCCATCCCCCGCACTACGACCACAAAGTCCACACTCGAACGTTACGTCACACAAAGCGTTTGAAAGCGTACGGACTTCATAAAAGTTAAATACGATACTATCAATGGATGCCACGTAGCATTATAAAAGTTATTGTCTTTGAAACTCGTTTAAAGGATATTATTGTACTGCTAAAGGAAATAGGGTAGCTAGATATGGCTGTTTCTTTGACGTACTTGTGAAGGTTTAGCGCAAATTCTGATGATATGTTTTTCTTTTTTCTTAGCAATAATTGAAGAACCATACAGATGGGCCCTGATGGGGATGGGATACTATCTTCTATAAACAGAGCATGACTTCGTAGGGGGTATAGCAGTTATGTTTAACCTCTATAGGGCGGTAACTATCAGAGAAAGATAAGAAACAATAAATTCCCGATGCCCCTGCCGTGGCTCAAACCCGGGACCGCCTAATTAAAACCACAGCGCTTACCGCTGCGGCAAAACTATATCAATTTAGACTATTTTATTTAAATAGTTTTGAGTCAAAAACATCTACTAGTAGCTTGCTACGAAGTGCTACGAATTTGGTCGTAGAGGCGCTATAGGCAGCGACCACGCTTTCCGAGTCTGCGAACGTGATGAACATGAATGTTCATCACGTTCGCAGCAGTGTCTCGGTGATTATCTGTATAGTCATCATCATCATCATCATCATCACCAACACAATACTGGCCCACTACAAGGCACGGGTTTCCTCTCAGAATGCTGCTGCTCTCGCCAAGCAGCATTTCTGTTTTCCGGACTGAAGGGCTCGGTTAAAGATGTTATTACATTCATATAAGTCTCAACAACTACTCTTTATATTGATGGACACAAGACTCCACTTTGCAGGACCTATTTATACGCGATAGGTTTCTAATTATTAGGTGTGCCATATGCTTGGTGCGCTAATTACTAATATTATAAAAAAATATAATCCTTACTTTAGGGTCGCAAAGATGTCAAAGTCAATGTCAAAAATATGTTTATTCAAGTAGGCCCATGGGAGGCACTTTCGACATTGTATGAGAATTACACGGTAGTAAGACGATGCCGATAAATATATTCATAAACTTAAAACTGCGAGGGTTCCAAACACGTCCTGGTCTAAGAAGAAGCCCACAACAAATTTAGCCGGTAGTTTTTTTTTTGTTCTCACCATATCATATTGTCATTTAAAATTTCCTATTAGAAGAGAATGTTTGGAGCAATAATTCACACCCAAGCTTTTTTATCGATTACGTAGTCCTTTATACTACAATAGGGCTATTCTATAAGGTGCGTTATACAAAACCGTAATTTCAAAATAATACTGCTTTATCCAACTGTAGTATTTCCACGGGACTTCGTGATTCGTAGTTGAACATTCGAAAGCGGATCGATTGTTTTTATAAAGTTATTTTAGGAATAATACAATAGAAAACTTTGCTTTCAACAAAAACATATATTCAATGGATCCCGGTCAAACTTCACAGACGAGTCTCTCGAACCTTCTAATTTGGTGCCACATTTTCCACATCCAGTCTAATCCCATCCACGTTTTGTTATGGCGAAAAAGGCGGTTTGTTTATCATGTATTTTTGTTGGCCGTAAAATAAGAACCCTTTTTATGGGGTACCCAATTACTTTTTATGATCAGATGGACCGGTGATATCGTTCGGATATTGTGATGGCTTTTGCCATTTGTATACGTATGCAATGAAAACATTTTTTTTTCTTTAATGGAGGCGTTACGTTTAGACGGCTGTTTGTATCACTTTGTATTAGTCGTGGTAATAAAATGCGACGGTAATTATTTTTCAGTGAACAACACCCTAATTTGCTATACACCGCGAATAGCAAGAGAATCTGTGCTGAGTGCCATGAGCACCATCTAGGGAACAAAGATGGCGGCGCTATTTCAACGCCATACAAATCATAGTCAACTTTTACGCGGTCGAATAGATTAAAAATCTCGCACTCTACACTACACTTTACGGTGTAATTTATATTTCCTTAAATCTTTCAAACTTCAAACCAAACAGATATTCGGTTGGATCGTTCTATGCACTCTTTACGCACGTTCGATCCGACACCGAAGCATCCTGAGGAGATGTTGACTTTGCAATGAATTTGTTAGAACTTAAAAATTGTTCATAGCAAATTAAGCTTTATGTTTATTGTATATCATGGAATTCCGCAAAATTACGCCTGCTCCTATCCATTTTTTTTTAATATCCAACCAAGCGAAAGCTTGTGTTGCAGTTTACTTGGCACTTTGCCCGTTCTGCCGTCCCTCTGTTAAGAGAAGCCTTTCGCCGTCACAGCCTTATAGCTCCAAAATAGAAGACTGTCTTTAAATTCACAAATATTTTGTAAATCTATAACTTAAAGCCATACATTCAGTTGGTACATATTAACCTAAAAACATTACCAATGGCTAGTTGTTAGATTGTGGACTGCCAGCTTAATCCCTTGGCGTTGTGGGAGGAAACCCGTGGTCTGTAGTTGTCCGGTAATAGTGTGATATGATGGTGATCAAAATATTACAAATGAGTATATTTTGCACTATGCCAATATACTCTGTCAGCTTTTTATCTACCATTATAATGACTGTCACAAAGTAGTGGTTTAGCTGTATTTTACAGCATAATTTCCTCACAGCTTTATGTTTACGTAAATGTTAGGTATTTTTAAAACATTTAAAATTTATGACAGACTCTATTGTGAAAAATTCAATATTCCACATTATTTTGGAACTGTGCTACAAAAAGTACCACTTTTTAAGTTTTAAACTATAAAAAAAATACTTTGAATAAATAAATATTCACGCCAATATACACATCACCATCTAGCCCCAAAGTAAGCGTAGCTTGTGTTATGGGTACTAAGAAGACAGATGAATATTTTTATGAATAATATGCTTAAGTATTTATAATATAAAGATAAACACCCAGACTCTGAAAAACATTCATGTTCATCACACAAACATTTTCCAGTAGTGGGAATCGAGCCCACACACTTGGACTCAGAAAGTCGTCGCCCACTGCCCCAAACGGCCGTCGAATTTTGTTATTATGATTATTTACAAATATTTTTATTTACTTGTGTCGCAAAGAGATTTTAGAAGAAGACACGTAGGTCAATCAAAGAGAATTCTTCAACATTATCGACCCGTCAGCTTAGCTTGCCGATGCTTTAAGACTACATAAATAATGTAAAAACATTCCCCTACTCACACCCTTTCTTAGAATTCCGCAGTCAAATAATACTGGATAAACAAAGACGGAAATTTTTAATATTAAAATGAGCGGTTTTAGAAAAATTCTTTTGGCACAATGTTAGTTTTATTAGTTGGCTTTATTTTCGTTTATAGTATCTCACTGGCTGTTTCCTGCGTCTTTTGTTCGCTTTTACGTTTTTTTTTTTTTTTTAATCCTGTAATATTTAGTAATACTGTAATTGTGTTATGTTATGTTAGCTAGTCTTGGCAAAATTTTACTAAGATCGGCATAGCATTGGCGCCGTCGTAACACAATCTATTAAATAAATCCAGGGAATGTTAGATTATTTTACTGGGATAAAAAGTATAATGTGAACAAGATGCATGCTACATAATATGATCTTACATCTATAAATATATCGTAATAACATCTAATTCTCATCTATATAAAGAGGTAAAAAGTTTGCGAGTTGGTGTGTCTGTGAGATTGTTGGGGGTAATCTCTGGATCTACTCAACCGATTTTGAAAATTCTTTCACTAATATTAAGCCACATTATTTGTGAGTGCCATAAGCTATATATTAACCTGAAAACTGAAAAGACCCTTTCGTGGTAGTCGGATTTGCAAAGTAAGTCGAAGAAAAAACGGTCGAAAGAAAAATCTGCCTTAACGAGTAGTGCTTGTTTACATAACACAGCCCCATATCTTATTACCAGGTGAAGTCACAGTCAAACGCTGGTCTATAATTTTATTTTAAAGACCAGCAACAGGTGGGTAAAGTAACTACAACCAAAGAGAATATAAATACTATGCTTCCAATACGACTGTTAGGTAGGGACAATAAAAAAATACTTGTCTAGGTTTGTCAGTTTTTTTTAGACCATGATGAGTTTTTTTTAAGGCTCCCAGCTTGCCTGTGATAATTTTTTTGAAATAAGAATCTTTTGATGAAATTTATTACTTTTTTTGATTAACGCTAAATCGTTTGTTCTTAGCCACGGCCGCAGCCTCTTGCCAGACTGGACAAGAAAAATTCAGAATTTGAAAATTACCAAATAACACTTTCTAGGGATCGACCCCGGGACATCCGCTTATAAGACCACTGTGCCAAAGCAGACGTTTCACACATTACCACGGAACCCTATCCTATACGGGACCAATCACACACTTGACCGATTTTTTTAGGATACATACCTACAACCGGAATTTCTTAACTCCCCTACACCTTCGAAAAAGGCCTAGCCAGGGAAAATACGGGTGCGGAATATATAAGGAGGCGTAGAACAATACATTATGCCAGTCGTACGTGGGTGCCCGTTAGGTCAATTAGAGGAACTTTATATATATTATGTTTTCGTAAACAGTAACCTTACACGTATATCTTAACCTAACACGTCCTGCATACTAAACTGCGTCCAGAGCTCTGTGGTTATTGGAATGTTTTTTTTTATTTGAACCGTGGTAGAGTCACTACAAACAGACTGACTTGACGTTTCAAAAGTGCTTAAAAATAAATCTACTTAAAACAAATTAATTAAAAAAAAATATATATATTAATAAGCATACGTTACTTTGCTATAGCCTATAATATATAAAATAAAAATGTTCTCAGACCTGAGCACAGCATTTCCAGAAAAACAGTGTCAGAAACACATGGTGGTAGTACTTCCTCGGAAGAGCTCTAGCACATAAAAATCTACTACTACTTTAAATTCAAAATTCATAAATTTCAAGTAGGCCTAATATAAGCACTTTTGAAACTTCAAGTATGTCTGTGTGTATTGACTCTACCCACCGGTTTGGAAGGCAGATTCTACCGAGAAGAAGCCGGCAAGAAACTCAGCAGTTGCTCTTTTCCAATATCAACAATTTACATTTTTCATTTTAATATCTTGTGAATTATAGTTTAATACATACATACGAACTCCTTTTATTTGGAAGTCGGTTAAATAAATACCGGGAAGGTCTTTTTAAGGTCTTCGTTTGCAAGGTCAAAACAAATACAAACTTGATAGTCTAACTGGAAAAGCCATTCCAAAGTTTACATAAATTAATTGAATCCTTCATATTTTCGGTGTTTATAATCTCAATCCAATTATAACTTTGATTTAGGTGTCTATGGGCCTTAAAGTTTTGTATTACATTAATTAATTAATTAATTTAGGCATTTTTAGTTTATTTTACAAGTATTTATAATTGTAAATAGATAGGTTTAAAATTTTACAAAACAATCGTAATAATTCTGATTATAATTAAAATAATAATGCTAAAAAAATAACAGAAATAACTACTGTTTAAATACAGAATTAGTAATATTTTTTTGACTATACCATGTGGTTTTTTTTTTTTTAATTTTGACTGCCTATCTTGACGCGCATGAACCATGGTAAAACTCAAAATAAACCCAAAAGAACCCAAAGCACGTGTATAAAGCGGGAGACTCCTTATTTTTTTCTTTATAATTTATTGTGAGACGGTTATAAAGAAACAAAGTTGTTCCTATAACTGTCTTCCATTGTTTTGGGCTTCCTGGTCGAGTTTTAAGTTTACGAATGTTGTTATCACCATCATCTCACTACCTTGTTTACCCTGTAGTGAGCCGGTAATCAGATGATGATAATCATGACTTTTATTAGTGTTCTTTCTTATATGGCCAGCGTGGTGTGGAATAACTTCAAATTTCGGACTGCGCACATTCTAAACTACACCGTATAGAGACGCATACAAAATCGCAATTCGTTTGTAATCAGAAATAGCCTATACGACTGTTTGAACATCATGGTGGCACTCCTCGTGTATCGACACGCTATCGGTGCTTACCTCAATCTGGATACTAGCTGCTCTGTAGGCTCTGTCTGCTGTGTTTTGTGCTTGACACGTGAACGTTTGATTGTTGTGCTCTTGCTTTGGAGTCATCCTGATGATGGATCTGGTGAAAAATCGAGGTTCTATAGCATATTTCAGACATCATTTTTTAGCTGACTCGTTGGTCTTGTGGAAACCATGTTCAATTACATACGATTTCAGGGTAAAATTTGCGGATACTACTAACAAGTTAAAATTATCTTTAAGACTCTCTAACATGCGACTCTAAAAAACCTTAACTCCCATGGAAGAGGCCTGTAACCAGAGTAGTGTAGTGTGATGTTATTTATTTAGTGATATTAAACCAGACTATGATACCAGAAACAAACAGTAAATCACCACTGCACCAACCTTGAAGAAATTTAGCACAGAGGTTTATTGATCCTGCAGTTTTATAAAGGAAATTTAATTATTTACTATATATTAATAAAACATTTGTCGAACTCAATTTTATAATTTTCTCAGTAGTCAATATTAGTCAGTAAAAGTAAAGTTATATATAACACTTTCATGTTTAATAATACACCAAATAAAAAAAAAAAATATTAAATTTCTATAAATATGCGTAAAAATCGTAGAAACATACCCACACAAGTTCCAACAAAATTTAAATTACAAATATAACTTCCAAAGTCAGTGGAGAATCACAAAATGTTTATTTTGTCTTAATTATAGTCTGTGAACATAGAATTAAACTACTTGATTTAGGTTTATCAATCATCAAAATACACTAATAATACAGTATAAACAAACAAGTCTGACATGCAGACAGCTCAAATTACCGTGATACGTGAAATCGCAGAAACCTAATTCGCACCTATCACTTCACATCATCAAGCTAATACCAATGCTACATTGGTTGACAGGCATATTACTTACCTAGCAGTAAATCTCTGTCCATCGGACAAAGGTTCGACGGTATTCGTAACGCCCTGCGTCAAAACCCCGGCGTTGCTGTCCACCCATGTGATCTAAAATCAGACAATATTAATGATGTACTCGTACCTCCTCAAGTTTCAGCACCGTATTGAGTAACACGATTAGTATCGATGTTACTTTGAAAAGGGTACAATAGTCTTAATTTAACATACACTATAAATCACAATTAAGTTACTCAAAATAAAATACATTAATTTTCGGCTTTAAACCACTTTTATCTTTACTTTTATATCTCAATCTAAAACATTAAGCATTTCCAGAAGTTGTTTACTACAATCTAACTTATCTTCATTACTTAGATTCATATTATATTTAAGTACTTTATATGTAATTGTATATATACATATTTATATCAATGTTATTTATATTTATAATAGCTATTCATGTATTATTGTTATGTATAGTTGACGTAGTTTATGTTATGACATATTTTTGACTTATTGCAGTATCACGTTTCCATAATCTATTGATTCTTTAATTAAGAGTTGTCTGAAGACGTCGTTTGAACACGATAAGACCGCCTTTGCGCATTTTTATTTTGTTATTTTTGTTTTTCTAATAGTTATTGTTTTTATGTCTTAATTGTGGGTAATAAAAAGTTATCTATCTTTCTATCTTTACGAAACATTTACAGTTATTGTTGTTCGCAGTGACCTTGAAGATATATAGTATCAACAGTGTTTAATAACTATTAATCCATTGGTGAAAGCACGAAACAACGAAAATCTTAACAAGGAACACATTTCAGCACATACCATATATAACTATAGAAAAAAATCAGAGAAATTTGTTAACAATCTGTCTACTTCGAATTCAAATGAAATGAAATACTTAGCCAGAGAGACACAAGAAATTTTGCATATATCAGATTATAAATGAAATTTAATATTGAAATAGCAGAGTTATTAAACAGGTCGTAATGCAAAAATTAAAATTGTTGAGTTATAACGTGTTTTAAGAGTGTAGGTGATGTTAAGTATCTTTGACTGTCATTTACTCACTTAACTGTAGTAATTTAATAAAGTCTATGCACTCAACAAAACTCTTATAAGACGGAAAAAGTTTACATTATGAATTTTCTTTAGCATTCTATTTATCAGTTTTAATGACATATTGCTTGGATTTAATCAGCCTACTAGCTAGGTTCTCTTGATAGTCGATTGATACAATATAACTTAACAACCATATTTATCTGTAAATCTTCGTACCCATATTTTGATATCGTTACTGTTGAATAATTGAATATTTCACTCGTCAAACAAGTGTGTTCAGTATTATAGTAAACTTTATACAGTTTTATTTTGTAAGTAATATAGTTTTATCAGCCTCGGCTTTATAGAGATAGATCAAATATTTGGCATCATTCATCGCCGAGCGTTCGAACGCGTCGTACGTACTTACAATCTGTTATACTCGTAAAGTGAGTCTTTAGACTACCCTCAAAATGGGAAAATGTGATAAGTGTAGTAAAGTTATAACTAAAACTAAACCTGGATTGGAGTGCAGCCGATGTGAGAAGATAGTGCACCTAACTACTACATGTTCAGAGCTAACAAATAAGCAGCTGGCAGCTGTCCGTGCCGCTGATAATCTTGAATGGACATGTCGAGAATGCCATGAAATCTCACCTAAACGTCACTCAATTGTTGCTCCTGATGATGATGAAGAGGAAGATGACATACGCGGCGAGGTACCTAATCTAAAAATTGATATAAAAAAGCTATTGGCAGATATTTCGAAGGAGATGGAAAAGACAATGAAGCGTGAGTTAAGAGAACTAAGTCAGTCGTTACAATTTCACAGTGAAAAGATGGATGAAGTAATTGCGACCTTAGAAGCCTGTCAAGGTACCTTACAAGACCTAAAAAAGAAGAACATTGAGCTTACAAACCGAAATAACAACTTAGAAACGAGAGTAGGAGCTCTAGAACAACGTTTACAGGAAAAAGAGCAGCGAGAACTATCTGACTGTGTTGAAATATGTAATGTCCCACAAAAGGATGACGAAAATGTCATGCTAATTGCTAAACAAGTAGCGACAGTACTAAAACAACAAGTCGACGACATCAAACATGCTGTCCGTCTTCCGGGCAAGAAGGAAGTTCCAGGTCCTATTCAGGTGCAACTTAAATCAGAACAACTTCAAACTACTTGGTTGATAGCTTCAAAGTCAAATGTTAAAAAAATTATGGTTACGGATATAGATCCTGCAACTCAGAATAGTAAAATAGTGTACCTAAGAGAAGCCCTGACACCCTATAAGAAATACCTGCTGTGGTTTTGTAAATCAGAGCTCAGCAGCACCTTCAAATACATATGGATCAAAAAAGGTATCATACGCGTTCGCAAAGAAGGTGAAAAAGAAAAAGCGATAATAATTCGGTCAAGCGTTGACGTTAAAAATCTAAAATAACAACTTTATTTCGATACTTATTATAATACTTACTATTTTAAACCTATTTATAGTAACTAATTCCTAATACTGAAATGAATTTAAACCTAGATAGCTATAAGGAAGATATATCCGAAGTGTCAGATTGTAAAAACCTACAAAACTTTATCGATTATATACCTTCTAGAACAATTCTGTTATGTATTCACATAAATATTAGATCTATTATTAAAAATTTCACATCGCTAGAGCAATGCATTCAACAATGCTCAAATACTCCCGATGTTATCGTTGTCACAGAGGCTAATATATCCGACTCATTAAGTCGTTTATATAATATTCAGGGGTACGAAATGCACACAGAGCTGCGTACTGGACGCAAAGGAGGTGGGATAATTATATATATTAAGAAAAAACACAAATTCACTAAGAAAATTTATAAATCAATACACTTTGAACTCCTTTCTGGCCAAATAACTACTTCATTGGGTTACACCGCCACTCTGTGTGCAATATATAGACCACCAAGTCAGAGTAAGCATTTATTTACTGCGGAACTTAGCACATTTCTCAGTAAAGTCGAGCGAAATAAAGACCTATTTGTGTTAGGAGACATTAACATAGATTTAAAATCTAACTGCCCTATAAAGCATAAATATAGCACTGTTATGTATGGTCACGGCCTTGTGTGCGGGATCTCAGAATATACGCGTATAGAACTATATAAAGACAAACTAACTAAGTCATGTATTGATCACATTTTCGCTAGATCCCGCTCACAAGAAGTTTACACGGCAGCGCTCGGAACTTCTCTGGCCGATCATCGCGCTATTGCATTCGCATGCATTGGACCACAGCGGATACAGGATGTTCCGAAATTTAGAATTACATATAACAATAAAAATCTTTATAAATATCTTGATGAAATAGATTGGCAGCCTGTTAAGAATATTATATGTCCCTATGAAATATATAACATAATAATAAATAATATTAAATCGTGTTATAAAAAAACGGAAATTAAAGTAAGAAATTATGACAGACATAAACGCACTACTAATTCATTTAACATAAATAATAAAATTAAAAACGCATGCGCCCATAGAGATAGGCTTTTTATGCAGTGGCTTAAAGACCCTGGTGATAAAATATTAAAACTTAAATATAATAAATCAAGAAATTATGCTAATAAAATAATCCAAAAAAATAAAGATAATCAAATAAAAGCAAAAATTATTGAGAATAAAAGAAACCCAAAAATATTATGGCAAATACTCAATGAAATTACGGGTAGAATTAAACAATCTTTAGATAATATAATATTAAATGCACTACAAAATATACATACTGATACTAAAGAAATTGCAAAAAAATTTGCAATAAAATTTTACGAAAATGTTAAAAAGATTATACCAAATTGTAACACTACACTACTAGATAAATCTACTTATGCTCATCCCGCTAATGTTTCAATGCGATTCAAAAAAGCAACACCTGCAACAGTCTTAAAGATAATAAAATCATTAAGATGCGATAAAGCGCCAGGTGTAGATGGCGTGAGAGCATTGGACCTAAGACATATAGGCCAAAAAATATTACCAGTTTTAACAAAGCTGATAAACGCATCAGTCCAAACAGGAGAATACCCAGTTGAACTAAAATCTGGTATAGTCAGACCGGTCCATAAAACCGGAAGTCGTAAAGAATATGAAAATTACCGACCCATAACGATTCTACCTACAATTAATAAAATTATCGAAAAATTTATAGGTAACCAAATATCTAAATTTTACGATGATAATAATATCATAAACGACACCCAATATGGATTTCAAACCCAAAAAAGTACAACCCAACTACTCTCTAACTTCACTAACACAATTTTTAAGCACCTAAATGTAAAACAACATATACTTATAGTATTCATTGATTATAGTAAGGCATTTGATACACTACGGCATGATGTTCTGTTGGAAAAGCTTGATGATTGTGGCATAAGGGGACCTCTAAAAAACTGGTGTAAAAACTATTTAAAGGAACGATCATACCAAGTTAAAGTTGGAAATGAATTAAGTAGCAGAATGCCTGTTGCAGAAGGTACAGCACAGGGATCAGTATTAGGACCGTTGCACTACATAACCTATGTCAATGACGCCACTGGGTTGATTAAAAATTGTGAAATTTACCAGTTTGCTGATGACACATGTCTTATAGCAGCGGGCGAGAATATAAATATAGCTCTTCTGAAACTGCAAACCGATTTTAATTTACTAACTAAGTGGTCTCATGACATGGGGCTTGTGCTAAATGCAAGAAAGACGAAACTAATGTATATCAGCTCCAGTCAAAACAGAAGTACTGTAACTCCTTACCTGATTGCCCATAGCCATGCGTGCCTACATGCTACCATAAATCCGTGTAATTGTGGTCCTGTTGACTTGGTTAGTTACCATAAATACCTTGGTGTCGTAATTGACGATCGTCTTAAGTGGACAGCACACATAAACCACGTGTGTGATAAATTACGATCCATGTTGGCAAAATTTACTCTTATAAAAAATAGAATTCCTTATAGTATACGCTTATCGCTTTACAAAGCTCTTGCCGAATCAACTATTGCCTATGGTCTTAGTAGTTATGGGAGAACATGTAAATCACATTTAGATACCATTTACCAGCTCCAAATGCGCTTGTTAAAAACCGTTGTACCATACAAAGTCAAAAACAATTTTAGAGGTAATTACCATGAATTATTCTCGTACTGTAAAATCATGCCAATACACGATAAAATTAAATATACCTTATTAATGGAGAACTTTTTCAAGAAAAATCTCCAAAAGCAGATTAAACTACCAATAATAACGCGCAGTATGTCAAACGCCCAACTCATTATTCCCCAAAGTAACAATTTGTACGGAAGGCAAGCCCTGGATTGTCTAGTGCCGACTTTGCTGAACAGCTTGCCTTATAAACTAAAGCAGGAAATAAACTCTAAAAACATAAAGGAGAAACTTAAAACATTTTTCTTTCAAACTAATAAATGTAATAATAAATAGCTGGAACATCCTGTGTAAAGTTTACTCAAACGATAAAGTGCGATATGTGGAACTGGTTGAAACGCGATCATTATTTTTTTTTTTTTTGGAACTACCCGTCATATATCATATTTTGTATGTAGCTTTAAAATACTGTACCTACTTATAATTCCGAGCGCTTAATGATGAATACCGGTGTACGGATAAACCCGTCTGGGTTTTTGTTACGCCGTAACAGATATTGTTATGTTAACATAAAAAAAAAAAATGTATATTTAAAAAAAAAAAAAAAAAAAAAAAAAAAAAAATCAAATATAAACAACATAATTTAAGTCTATACAAACTTTTTATCAACGCTCGCATGGTACAAGGCTATTATTAAACAAGTGGATAAAATAAAGAAAACCGCATTCGCCGCCGGACTGTTTGTTCACTGTAAATATTTCAAGCTAAAAGCTGTATTCTCTCCAGGGCCCCACCCGTTTCGTAGCGACATCATATTCAATTTTACTCCTAATTGTGTGTCGCCCCACGAGTGATATACCTATTCACTCAATTTGAATATATTAAATAAAACGCCGGGATTTATTTTATACAATCGTCAGATTATATAAATTGGATTTTAAAAAAGGTCCCAAAGGCAGAATTAAAATTAAAATGTGTAAAGTGGCAAACGAACTTTTGAATGTTATTCATAACGATGCCGATGTTAAAATGATTGCACGAAAATATTAAATAACTCGATGTTTTTAAAGAAGAAATAAAAGCACTTTCGGTAAAATTAACGTAAGATTAACTATGTTCAAGAAGTAATTTAAAAGAAGATTTGAGTGATACTTAAAGTGGAAAGACAAAATAAGGTTTTAATAGCGAGAAAACAAAAAAGAAAAACAATTAATAAATCTTGCAAGGGCAAAGTTAGGAAAGGGTAGAAGTTTGGCCATTTGTATTTAAAGTCTCGCTAATTTAAGCAACAAAAATGTTTGCAAGTCATTTACTCGGCGCTCCTAAAATTCAGACATTAATTACTTGTAAACACACTCCTTTGAAATAAAGATGCTCTAGAAAGATATAACTATTCCTAAATTGCGTTTTTGAGTATTATGCTTGGTAAAAATGAATTTGCGAACATTTCATCTGATGTTTTGTAACTTAACTTACACAAGGATCATTATTTGAGCATCCATTTAAATTGAAAGCGATGTATAATTCAAAGTTGTTTGATAAAATATCACTGTAAATCATAAATGTTTGCATTGATCATGTTATTTGATAGTAACACAATATGAAATTCAGTAATAGCATTTCGTACCTACACATCTACTGAACATAATTCCGCTAGTCATCCAAACGTTAGTTCAGACCCACTACAACATTTTCAGATACTTTATCTCAATTAAAAATAGTCTCTCTTGACTTAGCTTAATTGCAATAGAGATCACTATCCACCGTAACATTTTTAGCATTAAAATCATTACTCACTTCAGCTGGTGGCTTGCCTCCAACGGACACACACTCCAATTTGATTATTCTGTCTTCTGTGGTAGAGTAGAAATTCCCTTGCAGTATTTTTGGTGGTTCGGGCGGTACTAGAACTGTTAGGCGGGCGTAGCGTGACCTAATTGCAGGTTCACCTGTACAAAGAGTTTTAATTTATTTCAGCGGTGTATACATGGCATATAGTTGTTGAGAATTGATACTTTTTAGCGCCAGCACTAGTTTTTTCAACGTGTTGTTTTTAGCACTTTCCTCTCGTGGAAATAGTTTTATAAAACATTTTATTTTTTTCTAAATCCGTTTAATTCGTTTAGCGAATTTCAAACATTCGACTTTGTAACGAGTATGATATAACGAGAGTAATATTGTATCTGGTTGAAGGCTGAAGTCATGTTTGAGTGTTGATCCAGCCTTATAATTTTTGGTCTATGTTTAAGATATGAAAGAAAGAAATGCGATGTTTTATAGCTGTTAATGAAATCTGACTCTTTGCTAACGACTATAACAATGACATGATAACGTCGATGAAAGAGAATAATGAGAAGGAACTCATTCATTATCAGCTATAAAATATCGCATTTCTTTCGAGAAAAATAATACATCAGTAATTGAATCTTTGTTATTGGTGAACCTAGGAAGTTTAGTATTCCAGTCAGTTCGACAAATTTGAAGCGGTGAAAGCCTAGGTAAGAATTCAGGGCTACCTTTTGGAGCACCTGGCATATTTTACAAATAAAGTTATTCTATTCTTTTTTATTCTACAAGTTCAATTATTTACCTACTTCAAAAGATTACTGAAGCACTTTACAATTACAATTTCTGTAAGAAGAACCAAACTTATATACTCGTATCAGTCAGTTATCTTTGTCAAACCGCCAATGTTCGAACTTTGTTATCTCACTAGAGCAAGTTCTTGTTTTAGAAAAGTTTACGAGCACTGATTACCTACGCTCGGTTACACATTTCTGACGTGAAAACTTTGCGAGCGACGATAAAGTTTTGTCTATAGTAATTGTATTGTGGGGGGCGATGAACTTTTGTTCAGGATTAGCGTGCGGAACGCTCCTTAGCGTTAAAATTTTCAAAAGTTAGCAACTTCACAACCGAGAAAGCCGCAGCTTGTTATAAATTTACGGGAAGCAGATATTTTTAACATGTGTCAAAGCAAGTGCGGTGTTGGAGGTTGAAAAATAGCTTTAATGTATTAAGTTCCTGTCAACTATGTCTGCATGCGAACTGCCTCGTTGGTTTAGTGGATATGATGTTGTTCACTTTTGGGGGGCAGAGTTAAAACCCCGACACGCACTTCTTAATTATTTGCGATTTTTAATCAATTAAATAACTTTTAATTTTACTGTAAAGGAAAACATCGCAAGGAAACCTGCATTACTGAGAGTTATTTATAATCAAATGTTATCAAAGGCGTGTAAAGTCCATTATTCCGCACTTACCCTGTAGAAGGCAAGTAATGAGTTGATATGGTGGTGGTAAATGTTGAATTAAGAATCACAGTATGAATTAAATACGATTGTGGACCTTTCAAAGTCTACTTTGATTCATTATGAAGATTGAGAACATTATACAGAAATCTCTGTCATCAACGTAAAGTTTAAATGCCAGAGTAAGGCTCAAATGCCAGAGTGTATCTCAAATGCCAGCGCGTGATAAAACACTGAATTAACGCTATTTTTATTCATCCGTAGACTATTTTTTTAAAGAAAATTATAGACACGAACGATAAATTCCGATAAGGGGACCAATTTTAATCATCTTTTATCCCTTTAACTCCTCTTTGAGTAGCTTGTTGGAAATAAGGTCTTATGATCTCTCTTTTAAAAATGCCCAGCAGTGAAACACTAAGGACAGTTTCAGCAAACGTCGAAATAATTATGCAGTGGTTAGTCACACTTCAACTGAGTATAACGTCCTTCCAAACGTCAGATCGCGATATACTAAATAACTATTCGGATTGTGCCGTAAAGAAACAGATGTTTAGATACATACAACGTGTAAATGAAAACCGAAATAATACCTCCCATTCAGGTACATTATGTACTGTCTCTGAGATTTATCTGTGAACCTAATAGCTTTTGAGTAAACCACGGCCATAGTTTTTAGAGATAGAAATCAGATACAGCCCTAACATCACATGCAAAATTAAAATCATGTGACTTCTGTCACTTTATTAGTTACACGTCACGTAGCGTAGATAATATGCGCGTGATCTTCAAAAGGGTGTCATATGAATGTTTTAAATTCGTTTGTATGGAAAAATAAATTTATTTTATTTATTTAATTTAAACAACTTTATTGCATATAAAGGAAACACACACAGGAACACTTACATTAACATAAATTATATGCAAAAGGCGGCCTTATAACTAACAGTGATCTCTTCCAGGCTACCTTAACTATTGGAATAAGGGAATGAAATATACTTCGTTTGATTTAATATTTTTACAGGGTGATTCCTTATGAAATTTACTTATGCATCCTTCAACATTACTTTGTTATTCGGTTACAAGATGTATTTATTTATTGTTCTCTTATTTTCGGATAGCACAACTTGGAGGATATTTCTTTTTGGTTCATTGGGTTTGTTTGGTTTTGAGTGCCTCTTATTGGCTGCAATAGAAAAACCGATGCTTTTTATTGGTTACTTACTGCACCGCCGCACCTCAAGCGATAAAAATGAGTCACTAATCGGATCATTCACTGGATATGGTTGATACTCACTCGCTCCCGTGTAAACATATCTTTCTTCAGGATTTCCCTCGTGCCCTCATAGTCTTATAGTGATGAGTGATACTTACACGTCTGGACTTATAATAAATAACCAGATTCCGGTGCGATCGAGTTTCAAATAGAAGAAAAGTCGACAAACAACGGGACCCGGTATTCCTGCAGCACCGCGGCCTTAACGGTAGGTGCTCGGTGCTCATGTAACTTTTGAACACGGATTATTCCATTTTTATTCTTCATATTTCACTGCTGGGTATCTTATAGACAGCATAAGAACTAACACCCACCAGGCTACTCCAAGGTGAGTTAATGAGATCAAATATTATAATCACATTCCATTCTTGGAATTCGTCTTCCCTTCTTTTGTTAGCAAAATATTAAGATATTCGTGTCTATTGTTATATTTATCATCTAATGATCGTTGACCCGAAATGAAAATTATCCATCTAATAATATTATGGGTATCATTATAATATCTATTAATAGTTTATCTATTTAGAGAATATTAATGATAGATATAAAGATATAGATACAATTAGCGGTGATAGCCTTGAGATCAGTACTTCCTTTTGGGGGCACCGAGTTCGATCCATACACACCTCTTAAATTTTTGGGGTCTGTGCGTTCTAAGCAATTAAGTATCACATGTTTAGAAAGCAAAAAAAAATGTTTGTGGAAATCTGCATGCCTGCTACATAATGTTGTCAAAAGCGTGTTAGGTCTACCAATCTTCACTTGGCCAGCGAGGCGGGCTACGACACAATACTGTGGTATTCGAGTCGTGATTAACGCAGAGTGCATACAGTGTGTCTACGACACGATATCATAGTGAATCAGGTTAGTCATATTTTTGTAGATATTTGTAAGCATGTATGTGGATAAATAAATAATATCTTTCTTAATACCAACTCATACTAGTAGAAGATACTTGCCCTACAGTGGGTCAATAATCCTTATAATATTATAAATAAGCAATTGTGTTTGTTTCGAAATTGTGTTTGTTTGTTTATCTTCATCAACGCGCTAATTTAGCAACCAATCAACTCGAATTTTTGACATAGAGTTATTTGAAGGGATGAAGAGTAACATAAGCTACTTTTGACGTGACAACATCTTATAATTCGATGGAGCCGGCTGCACGCACGAAAAAACATGACGTATGCGGCGTTACCTCGCTCTGAGGCGTTCCATTCAAGGCTTGAAGTGCAAGCGAGAGCGCGGAACGAGCGACAAAGAGGCACAGTCGGCCTCCGCGTTCGACATCTGTCTCTCTCCTACTTGAGTGAGCGATGCGTCCGCGTGGACAGCTTCTATACAATAATACATTTACATGTTTTCGGCAAGGATGAAGTGCAGTGAAAAGTGAATGTGGTGTCAATTGTTTATAGCAACGATAATATCTATCAAACAAATAAAATTAAAATTTTCTTTTGAAAAATGCAACTATTCCATCAGTATTTTTTTACGACGTTGTCACGTTCAACTATCGTCAGTAAGCCGACTTTACAGACAACCGATTTTTTTTTATCAAAGACAAACAAGCAGGATTTGTAAAGAACCTGTAATAAACGCTGACGAAGAACGCGGACTACAGTTAGTGAGTTGATAACGATGATGAGAATGATGGTATGATATACAAACATTAAGTTAAATTATTAAATCCATAATTACTTATATTCACTAGTTAATCTAAAATTCCTCAAGAGTAACGTGTGAGATGGTGTAAAGACAATTAAAGCCAGAGTTGCCTTCAGATAGTTTTCTGTGGAGAAAACTTTCCGCTACCAACTAAGTTACAAAGTTAAATAGTGGAAAGTTGTACAATTTAGCCGCAAGCCAGTTGTCCATTGTGCTTCCCTTTATAAAAAACATTGGTCCCGACCCATTACTTTTATGGTAATCTTTATAAAGGCTGAGAGTACTTCTATTTGCTTCAAAGTTGTTCGCTCCTGGAAAACTTGAAGATGCTCGAGCACTCATTTTCAGCTACCTTTGTGGAGGAATTCTCTTAATTTGTGCTGATTACTACCTTGTACTTAATTAAGAATAACATTTTCTAGTCTGGTTTGTTTGTTGACTGTTCCTTTGATAAGTTCCTGCGTTTAAGGTAAATTCTTACTCCAGTTAATTTTAACCTACTTTATATCTTTATCTACTCTTTGTTGTAAGTTGGTATTTATTGGATTTCTGGGTTAGCGGTTCTTTATTTTTTGTTCTTAGAAGTTTCTTAATAATTTCGCTCACCTACTTTCACTTTGCTATCGCTTTCTTATTTGTTAATAATATTATTATTATTTAATTTCTCTCAGTTGCTTAACTATCTGCCTCGATACAAAGTTCAAAGAAAATTTAAAATTATTGAATGTATTTTATACTATATTATTACTGTCTTTTTTTTTCAGTGTAAAAATAACCGTTTACAGGATGCATTCCTTCATAATTCCAAATTACGTCAAGAATATTTTTTTAGTTATGTAAATGTAACAATGAAACAAACAGACACGCTTTCGATTTTTTTTATATTTGTATGAATCGTGCCATATTTCGTGGGCGGGGTGGTAAATTGCGGGAATGAAATCCATCCAAAATCAATCCAGTTAAATCCATAGACCGTTTAGGACTAAGCTGAGTTTACATAAACCGTTTAAATCTGGAACCTCTCGCATGCTAGGGGATTAATTTAACCGCCTTTTATAAAAGAGTCATAGAAAAACCTATGACTGATAAAAGGTATTGAAAATCTTTAGATCATATTTTATGTAAGTAATAGGATCTTTTAGAAGTAAGAAAGGTTCGAAATAAGCGTTTTCGAAGGTATAATTGTCTTACCGAGAAAATAAAACTTAATTTTTTTTATACATTTTAAAAGATTGACGAGCCAAACAGATGGTGCTTATTATTATTAAATTCTTTATCGCGCACCCAAAAACAAAATACAAAAAAAAACACAATAGATAAAATTTAACCAGGTTTAGTTGTGGAAGTGTCTTTTCGCAAAAGCGAAGGCCGATATTGGATAATGGACAGAAGCAGGCGTTACTCTTCAGAAATCCATAATATATTATACTCCACACCTTATACTCCACAGCATAAGATTGTTTTATTCTTATTCATTGTAAAGTCAACATCTCCTGAAGATGCTCCGGTTTCGGAGCGAAACGTGTGTAGAGGGTATATTGCCGAAGATCTGTTTGGTGTGGAGTATAAGGATTGAAGAAATTATATATTACACCATACAGATTTATGTGCTGTTCGCGGACTATAGTGAATTTTTATAATATGATAAGGCTGATTCTGATCGTGAATTACAGACTGAATTATCACTTATAATCGGAGCAATACTTCGTAGGCCATGCAAAGAATGGAAATGTCCTGAACCTGAGGCGTAGGTATAAGGCCTCATTGGCCTATTATTGCAGAAACCACGCCATTCAGACTGATACACAGCAGTGCTACTTTGCGGCAGAAATAATCATGGTGGTGGTACTTCCCGGAAGAACTGCTTCACAAAAAGCTCTATCTACTACAAATAATTTTATTTAGCTGAAAACAGACAGACTACAACTGTTACACACATTTCATCTCATTTGCTGTACGTTTTTGAAGAGTTTGATCCACTTTCTCTGGAGATGTTTACTTTATTGACATAAAATTTAAATCTCTCAAATTACTAACGCTGCCAGGTATTGCACGACTCATGATGCGAAGCATCAGAGAGTGCTTTACGTAAGAAAAATCTTTTTCGCCTCATTTTGGCAGCTATTTTTATTATTATAGCCTTGTTAGTTCACGGAATCAAGATATTTTGCATACTATTGTCGAGATAATTTAATGGAGATTAATTCCATACTTTTAAAAAATTGATTTACTGCAATAGAATTGGAAAAAAACACCAAAATAGGTCAAAAATTTTCCTGTTCGTCATGTGTGAAACCCGAAGACACTCTAACTTGTGAAAAAATCCATTATTTGAGTTAAATTTTTAAAAAAAAATTCTAATCGACGATTGTAGGTCACTGAATGCGAATGATTAATTAATTCAGTGTAGTTTAATTGCAATTAATAAAAAACGAAAACTGCAAGACTGTATATCTATATATATCCATGTAAAATTAACATGGATGGTGATATATCTATATCTATAGATATTATGTACATTTTATTCCACCAGGGGCGCCTGTGTTTTTTTTTAAATATGCGGAAATATTGTACCTTTCACAGAAATAAAATATTCTACCCACCATGTAAAACAGCACTCGGTTCTAAAAGTTCTTATCATAATATGATTTTGATTTACAATAAATAGCTATAGCTATTAAAGATTTGCCATTTTTGAAATTCAAGGCAAAATTACGTGACTGGTTGGTTGATAAATGCTATTACTCGGTAAGGGAGTTCTTGGAGAATAAAATATAATTTATTTAGGTACTAGTGTAATTTATATGTTATTTTTTAATTGACATTCCATGTTTATAAATTTGTTATTCAGTAAAATTAATGAAATTTTTATTATACTCAGCCGACTATTTTGATTATTTTCATTTTGTTTATTTTGATGTTTTTTTAGTTATTACATAAGTGAATTTGTTTAAATTATGATTTGCATGTCATTTATTATGACTAAACATATGTTGTACAATTTTTATGCAAATAAAAGATTTTTTTATTTTAATATCAACTCGATAATAAACCTCTCCAAATGAAATTAACATTCAAAACAAATGAGTAAATAAGCTTATTCTTCGGGAATCGGTTAAAAGAACAGTTTGTATACGCAACGACCGGCGACCGTCGAGTTAATAAGTCACTGAAATATTCGTATGTGAAAAAAAGGTTAATTCTAATTTGAACCTGTTAACATAGTCAAAGTTTGTAAGCTTATGAACATCAAGGAAGTTCCCAATTAGTTCTTAGTTGGTTAGGTTGAGGCCTGTCATTAAGTTCTGATTGAGTTTTAATACTAGGTGAATTTTCTGGATTAAATTACACGAGAACTAACTTCGATGTAAGAACTGATATTCCCTATTAAAACTTTATGAATTTCATAACTTCCCAGATAATATTGAAATACTATAAGACTTTTCATTTGAAAAGAGAAAACGTTGGTTATAAAACCTTAAGTATCTTAAACCGTGTTTAAAAATATAAGGAAACCGCTGCAATGCTAGTCATAAGTAGAGAATAAATAAATTAAATTAAATTAATAAAATAAAAATAGAATAGAATAAAATGTTAATTTTTTACAAGAAGAAAAATACACAGGTACGAAAAAAATTATAATTTAATACTCAATCATTATAAAGAGTTTGAAGTCTATGAGGTGTCGCGCCAACAAAATAGCTCAACACAGCTGAATGTTGCAGATTCTAATTATCATATTTTGTCATTAAAATAATATATAACGTGCAGGGGATAGAGCCGTATCGGTGTAAGCCCAGTGGTTAGTACTTCAGTTTCACTTTCGAGGGGCCGAGTTCGAATCCCAGCACGCACCTCTAAAGTTTTAAGTTATGTGCGTTTTTTAAGTAATTAAAATATTACTTACTTTAACGGTGTAGGAATACATCGTGAGGGAACCTGCATGCCTGAGAGTTCGCTATAATGTTGTCAAAAGCGTTTGAAGTCCACCAACCTGCACTGGGTCAGCGTGGTGGACTACGGCCTAAACCCTTCTAGGAGGAGACCCCGTACCCTGTAGTGGGTCGGTAATTGGTTGATATGATGATGAGTAAGGGAGTATAAATTAACCAAAACCAAAATGTAATTACGAGAAAGAGGTATAAATGAAAAAAATAAACATATAAAATACGTGTACGTTATTATTTCAGTGAACCCTGGTTTTTATTAGGAACGAAAAATATCGTTGGTGGAAAATACTTTTTCATGGACGGCATCACTATTTCTATTTTTAATCTTTAAGTGAGCAAATTCTGGCTTGCGTGACAGTTAATTGGACAACTTATATAAAGGAATTATTATTTAAGCTCAGGAAAATGAAGTATGCACATGAAAATAATAACAGAACCTTAAAGAATAAATAAACTAGACACATTTATACATCGAGTACTTTTGCAAAAGCTGGAAATGTTTTTGTCACTTAACAATGAACATGTATCGTAAAGCGGTATTCACTTTTAATAAGTCTACAAACATGTTTATGTAGAAAAGATCTAATTCTCTCATTTTGTACTAATTGGATGCTTTGCAAAACAAACAATCTGTTACAGACTAAATCAATAAAAAATCGCATAAAATATTTGAAGTAAACGCTGAAAAGAAAAGGAAATATTTTATTCTTACTGAGGAATATAATTCGCGATGAAAATTTTTTTTGCCGGTAGCACTGAGGGGCGGGCTATTAAAAACAAAGAATAAGAAACCAGACAAAGTCATGACAAAGAAACTAATAAAAAACACGAAAAGTGAAATGAGGCGTTCCTTGAAATGCGAGCTTCATTTCCTCAATTGGGATCAAATTTAATTAATGCTTCAAAGGGAATAAGAGCAACGATTACTTAAATACAGAGTTTAACTTAAATCTTCAAACAAAGGCGGACGAGCCATGAGAGGTACTCGTTGATAAGAATATTCCAGCAGACTTTAGAATGCGAATTTATCAAAAGACGCACAAAAGCTTAGGTAAATTAATTTCTGAACCTTTTCCATTCTGAATAGACCCACTTGATGCTAAATGGATCGAGCTCCCGACAATTTCTTAGATGCCTTATTATAAATTCACATAATTGTCATCATAGTAATCTCAAATACAATAAGCCACGTGGTATTTATGATACGAATTTCGGGTTACGAACTGCGAGCTTGTAACTATATTGATAAATTAATTTTATTTAGGACGATCAATAGTGGGATTAAATAAGTGATCCAATAGAAATCTTTGCAAATCTATTTTTACTGACAAAGTTAGTTCTTTATAATAATAATAGCGGTAACCTCAGGAATTCTCAAACAAATTTATGTGAATAATAATTTAGCGTTAGATTTTATTTTCTCTAAGAAGGCTATATCCTACTTACCATCACGCTACACGAACTTCACGGTGGTAAAAACAGCAAATAAAATATGACTTGAAGTATTCTTTCGTCTTGCAGAGTGACATAAATTTTATTTGTTGCAGTATTTTTTTTACTCAAGTATACCATTAAAGAGTTAGTAAAAATGTTGTAATCATACGAAAGAATTCGAATCTACTTTGTGCTGCAAACTTTACAAGCATTTCTACATTTAAAATAACAATATTTATTTCTTCCTTCATAAAATTATTTTAGCAAAATATACCTCACATAATATTTAGATATATATAATGTATCTTAATATTATTCAAGGATGGTGTGGCTATTTTGCTAACACCAGCTATTTTGTTAACAGCTTGTGTTTTTTAAGCACTTGTGATAGAATGGGTGACCGAATTTTATCTTACTTCTACGTATATAATGTAGAGTTGTCAGTCTCAGTCTTTAATAATAACACCTGATTATAATAAAATTGGACGCGGTGATAGCGCATTGGGTAGGAGCTCGGCTTTACTTTCGGGGGGCTGAGTTTGAATCCCTGCACGCACCTCCAACTTATCTAAGTTATGTGCGTTTAAGTAATTAAAATCAAAATGCTTGCAGAGATTTTAGCATTGTGATGTTTAGAGACCAAAGCAGAGGACCAATGAATCGCAAAGAAAATAAATACCAGATATTCTTAAAGAAGATTGAATACCTTACTTGCTTAAAGAAAACTTGTTTGCTTCAAACAAAAAATGGCTCAAATATTCATAAAGAAAAAACCTAACTCAATTGCCTAACTTGTTTGAAGAAAATCTAAAGAAAACAATGGGATACAAAGAAATCTTAGAATTAGTCTATATACCTTTTTTTGCATTTAATGATTACTAAAAACAATGAAAACGTAAATATTATAGCCAGATTTTTTTTTATGATATCCAGTTATTGTTTTATACTTCAGTTAACGAAATATTTAGGTCAAGATACTTGAGAGCTTTTGTAATTAAATGTATAAAGACCTAATTAAAAAAATAGGCCTCCGCTTTCATAGAAGTTAGGGAATAAGATCATTGATCCACACATCAGTGCCTAATTAAGCAAGCGCGGGGCCCGTATCAAATTCTTTAAAATAGCCCTTGATCTGCTAGGGGTTCCTAAGTATAAAGTGGTAAAAATATAATTCAATACTCAATACGTATCATAAATACGTCTAATCGTATCTTAAATACAATACGTTGTTGCTATCTATAAGTTATTTTTTATTTATTTATACTCTTTATTAACACATAAAAATACAGAAGAAGAATAAAAAAAAAACACAGACAGAAGAAGTATACAAAAGGCGGCCTTATCGCTTTGTAGCGATCTCTTCCAGGTAACCTTAGGATAAGGAAAACAAAAGGATAACATACTGCACGATTTTGTGCACGAATGTTACAATTTTGTGGGTAATTAATAGTTAAGTTAATTACTATAGGCAATGTCTGTGTGCGTGTGCGTCTGCGTGTCTGTCTTTCAGTCAGTCAGTCAGTCAGGCAGATATGAGCGGTATTAAATCCCTTTCGCGCAGGGCCCGTAGCAATTGCTACTCTTGCTACGTGGTTAATCCGGCACTGCCCACCATGCTGCTTCGATGCGGGTTGACGGGCTTTAACGTCATAACACCGTAGGCATTGTAGGGTAGAAAAAAAGCAAAAATGATAATTTATTACGTCTTGGAAAGTTAAAAATAGGTATTTCCACGTTCTTTACTTCGGAACGTTCAACGTTATTTTCCTGTCAAAACTTGAAAACAATGAAATATAGCGGCCATTGTGAAGTCAAGCGTTAATAATATGTTTCTACTCTGAGACGAAGGAAAGAGGCGAGATTTTCAATTTATTAAAAGCAAACACAATTTCGCAATACTGGGCCAAAAAGGAAAATAGTTACTTGTGTAAAGAAGCAATTGTGTATGGCGCAATTTGTAAGCTTTGAGCGTTTTATACTTGTGTTTAGGTTTAACTGAAGCAGTATTCAATGAGCTATTGTAGACTTTCTTAGACTAGTAGGGCTAGAATGCTCACCACGAGAAAACTATGTCCACCCATTAACTCGTCTGTCACTAAGAAGTGTACAGATAATTATGTCGTAGCAACAGAGGGAGTTTTGAACCCTTGTTGCTTTAGTTTTAAGCATACAAATGTATTAATCGCAATGATGATGTCCTCCATGACGTATCCATCAACGGCGACGCCTTGGCTTTATCGTCTCGAGTGTGCGAGGATATGACTAGCACAGCCAAATTTAGTTTTAAAGATTCGATTGCACGACCCGCAGTAAAGTTGACCGCTGTTTAAAATTATATGTATAGGAAGGTTTAGGTCTAATTTTTTGTTGTAGCGCTTTGAGTCAAGGTATTGGATAGAAGCAGGCGTTACTTTGCGGAAATCCATGATATATTATCAAAATTAAGCTTAATTTGCTATACTCCGCGAAAAGCAGGAGAATCTGTGTGGTGTAATTTATAATTTCTTCAATCCTTAATTTTTTAATCCTTAATTGTTAAGGATTGAAGAAATTATAAATTACACCACACAGATTCTCCTGCTTTTCGCGGAGTATTATAGCAAATTAAGCTTAATTTTGATAATTGAGTCAAGGTGTTCTAGACGTTTCTCATCGAAGTTTTTACATTTGACACTTATCAATTAATCGCAATAATGTCACAGAGAGGTACATTTTGTACGTCAAACATTATTTATGTAATTAACGCATCAAAAGTTCCAAGTGAATAGAGAAATATTTGATTGTAGCTGTCCCTCGCGACTTTGTCCGCGTATAAATCAACCTTAAAAGATAGACACATGCTGTTGCGGACTTTTTTTAGTTAGTTTAAAGGGGAAAAATCTTGTGATACATTATTTTATCGGGGTTAATTGCTTACGCAGTTGCACGCAGCGGAAGCTCTCAAAAGATTTTGAAAGGTTCTTCATTGGTGCTATGCTCGTATTGGTCTTAGGTTGAGGATATATAGCCTACAGCAGTCCTCGATAAATCGGCTATACAACACTGAAATAATTTTTCATATAAAACCAGTAGGTTTTGAGATCATCGCGTTCTAGTAAACAATCAAACTAACTCTTCAGCTTTATATATTAGTATATAACATTTGACTTTGATTAAAGTTAACTCAACTAATACGCACAGTCAAAATCGATGCGCTGTATAAAGTGTTGTGCTGATCTGTATAAAGTATTAGATTTTCAGCATTTTGGAATTCGAACATTTGATGACTCTTCAGTTTAAAGTTCCAGAGCACTCTTCCAATCAGCTTCATCATATTCCAGAATAGAGGCCGAGGAGTTTAGCTCAGAAAAGAATTGGTAAGTTTTCGAGGAACTACAATGGCAATTGTTTATATAATAATAATTGATAATATTGAAATTATGTTCGGTGCTGGAAAGAGAACCCCGCACAGATAAGCGTTGGTCTTCCCGACGACATTTAGCACGTCGCAGGAAGGCCCCAAACGGCACAAAACCGCGGAATTTGGATTTTCCTACAAAAGACCTACGTCCAGTGACGTTGTTGATTCTTTTTAAATCCATATGTCCGACGATAATTTAACAAATCGAGTTGAGAGTTCATGACGAATTATCTGGCAGGTCTAGATATCTTACTCAAGATCAGCTGATAGCAAAGCAAAATTTCTTCTAAGTATTATATGTCTGTTTACTTAATATCATATATTTAGGTCTTATGGTTTCAAGCAATTTATACAAACCATAAAAGGTACTCGTAAACCTTTCTTGATATTAATAGTAGGAAAACAAGAAGCAAAGTGCTCTTAGATTGAAATTAATGATGTGGATATCTCATAGTTCCTTTCTAAACAAATTGTAATAAAACACAGAACGATTTTGATGATCTCATAATCTGTGTTACCACGAAGCGTTCATGCTTTGAAACGAAAATTGCTAGTTATTTTTTTCGAACCTGCTACCAATAAAGTTAACAAGGGACTGTTTGAACAAACGAAAAAAAAATATAACTTCTCACATAATTATTGTGTTACAGCTTACATCTCAAATTACATTCCATATCGTGAGATCACGGTCTGAGTTATGAGAAATGTATTTTGTAATTTTGATCTTCATATCATTACTTTGTACGGGAACACGGTTTTTTTGTTTATAGGCTCCGAATACCGGTATGGATCGGCGATTAAGTTGAGTTAACTTTTTTAATAATATCTTTAAAAAATTGTTTATAATACGCAAATAGACCGTATGCGTATTTCAAAGCTCGTCCGAGGAAGCTACCGCCAATAATAATTTCTGCCACTTAGTCTCTTCCGGCAAGGAAAGTTTTTGACGTGACAACGTCTTATAATTCGATGGAACGGGCTGCACGCACGAAAAAACATGACGTATGCGGCGTTACCTCGCTCTGAGGCGTTCCACTCGAGGTTTGAAGTGCAAGCGAGAGCGCGGAACGAGCGACAAAGAGGCACAGTCGGCCTCCGCGTTCGACATCTGTCTCTCTCCTACTTGAGTGAGCGATGCGTCCGCGTGGACAGCTTCTATACAATAATACATGTTTTCGGCAAGGATGAAAAGTGAATGTGGTGTCAATTGTTTATAGCAACGATAATATCTATCAAACAAATAAAATTGAAATTTTCTTTTGAAAAATGCAACCATTCCATCAGTATTTTCTTACGACGTTGTCACGTTCAACTATCGTCAGTAAGCCGACTTTACAGACAACCAATTTTTTTGAACCGTGAGGAACCGCAAGGATCGACATTCCTACATGGTCGATATACCGCGGACGCGTACGAAGCGCTTCGCATCTTCGTTTCTGATCCCCACCGCTAGGATCTGGAATGCCCTTCCAGCTTCCATTTCCCCAGTGCCAATATGAGTACCTTCAAATCAAGAGTGAATAGGCATCTTCTAGGCAAGCGCGCTCCACCTTAGGCTGCTTACCATCAGCAGGGCTAACACGGGCAGGAGATAAAAATTATATCCCCCGTTTATATATCCTCTAACAAGGGATATAATTAACGTGTCTACCTGCTAAAGCACGGGAGAAGTTTACCCCCGTTTATTATTACACATATATTTCATTTTGACGGCCGATTGGCGCAGTGTGCAGCGACCCTGCTTTCTGAGTCCATGGCCGTGGGTTCGATTCCCACAACTGGACAATATTTGTGTGATGAACATGAATGTTTTTCAGTATTTATGTATATTATTCATAAAAATTATTGATCACTCATCTTAGTACAAATAACACAAGCTTCGCTTACTTTGGGTCTAGATAGCAATGTGTCTATTGCAGTTATATATATTTTTTTTTTGTGAGGAGATCCGCTCTCTGTGGGCCGGTAATACGTTGATTATAATGAAACTTCTATAATACTGGATTTTTATTCTCACCTCTTAAGCCGGAACTGACTTGGCACTGATATTTCGCATCGTCGTCCAACGTCACCTCTCTGATGTCCAAAGAGTAATCACCTGTAAATTAATCACCATTAAAACAACTTAACTTTACTAAACATTGGGTTACTTTCCACAAGCCTAATTGAAAGGGGGAATTTACGACGGGGATATTTCAGTATTTATGATAATTAAAAAGTACAATAATTCTTTTCGTGAATTAGCACTACTAATGAAAAGGTTGCTTGGAAGCATCCGGCTCCGCTTTTAGCTCTCACAAGATAGAAAAATGAATGTTAAAATGTAAAATGTAAATTGTTGATGTTGGAAAAGAGCAACTGCTGAGTTTCTTGTCGGCTTCTTCTCGGTAGAATCTGCTTTCCGAACCGGTGGTAGAGTCAATACAAACAGACAGACTTGACATTTCAAAATTGATTATATTATTAAGCCTACTTGAAATAAATGAATTTTGAATTTTGAATTTTTTCTCTGACTCTTAGATTGGTTCTGAGGGTGTGATTGCTGGTGTATTTGAGGCTTAACGCTTACGCCTCAGATTAACACACGCGGCACTTTTCATTTCACGCGCATACGATGGGCTTCCACTAACCATCAGAGAGCAACTATAAACATCGATAAATAGCTCGTATAAAAAATACGCGGTGTCAACCACAAGATCAGCTGCGTTTCGATTAAACGTGAAATGGGGTATTGGCTAAATGTACATATTGTGTTTAGAATGGTAGTATTTAAACGAGTTAATATTAATTTATTTCGACACCTTAAAGGTATCGTTGAAACAGAATACGACTAACTTAAATATTTAGTACTTAAATATATGGTGCCTAGAATTCTTGGAAACAGTCACCATTAGTTACCCTAATTGTTTTGGGAACATTAACATTTATGTCTTAACCTGACCAGATATTAGTAGTAGCACTAGTCGCTCGCTTAGTATTCGATTCGCCCACTCAGTATTTTGAATAACTCGCAAACAATTAAACGCTGCTTGGTTCTTATACAGTTTTTCATTAGTGGTCATCATTGAATTTTGTATTCACTCGATTTATTTAAAACAAATGAAACTCATGCGGACGAAGATTGTTTATCATATAAATATGGATATGTTTCCGACAAGACCTAGCCAGTGCGCACTCATGTCTTATCTCAATAACTACTTTGAGTAAGTTTGGATGATTGTTAGGTTAGTATGACTAGTTCCAAGCGAGTATATTTCGGAACTAGATATGCACTCATCAAGTTTTACAATTAACGTAAACTTAACTGAGTTCATAATATCACGTCAAAAAGTTATGAAAGGTCTTTGACAAACAACCGTTTGTAATTCCCCAAAGTTGAATCTCGTACAGAAACTCGGTTTAATGTGTCAATCAAAAGATTCTTGCATGGAAAGTTTAAGATCCTGTTTAATTACGATAATTCAAGGAGATGTAAGTACTTTTTTTTAAAGCTGTACTGATATTATGAATGGAACGCTTTGGATAGAAGTTTGTTACTCGATCACACTGGAATAGCTCAAGGGAGCCGAATAAAATTTAGCATAGAGATAGGTTTTAGTCTGGAATAGCAAAAAAGCTACTTTTTAAACCAAAAACACTAAATATTTGATTTATTTTGTTTTTCACAGAACCAGAGATCGATATGTTTTTTTTTTTTTTCTTTAGCACTATTTCAGGGGTCAGAGAACATCCTTAAACTAACGATTTGGTGTTGTTTAAGAGAAGATTTCTTCAAAAGCCGACAACGAATGGATGGCTCCTTTGGCACTGCAGATGTTCACAGGCGTGCTTTAAGATTTGCTAGCTCGCAATTGAGGTAGCTTGTTTGCTCGTTTGATCGCTCTTTACAATTTTCTTTATGTATTAATTTCCAAAATTAAAAAAAAAACCACTGTAAAAACGTGGTTTTCATTTGCTACCTACCATGTTATAAATATTTTATAACAATTTTACGTGCATTTAACTTAAATGGCCTTTTAAATAAACGTGGAATAACGTTTGAATAGTTATTTGGTGTTTTGTCACGCTTCAGCTAACATACATTTGTATGTGTCAGAGCGTGACAAAACACTGAACTATTCATCATCATCATCATCCATCACAAGCCCTCTTAGGGCACGGGTCTCCCACTCCCACAATGACAAGGTTTTAAGGCAATAGTCCACCACACTGGACCTGTGCGGTTTGGTGGACCCCACACACCTTGAGAACATTATGGGCATGCAGATTTCCGCACAATGTTTTCCTTTACCGTTAAAGTAATTGGTACTTTAATGGTTTAAAACGCACATAACGTAGAAAAATTTAAAAAGTGCTGCGATTCGAATTCGGCCCGCCGAAAGTTAAGTCGAAGTCCGACCCGCTAGGCTATCACTGTTTCATCGTGGGAATAACTGTTACTCCACGTTTATTGATAAGGCCTTAAGATTAAAAAGTTTAACAGGCAACAATGATATAGTTTAGATAAGAAGTAATAAAAATTTTTTGCTTACCCTCTTCGTCGCTTCCGATCATCTTATACCGGTCATAACCACTAAGTTCCCTATGTAATCCAAGGCCGAAGTCATCCTTCGTCCATTGCAGCTGACCTGCCTTCTTCTCCACCCTACATGGCAACGTTACTCTCGATCCTACTACTGCAGTCTGAAAAGAAATGATAATCATTAGTCATGTAATTTTTATTTATATTTTTCTTTTTTAAATGATTTAAAACATAAGAAAGGCCACTAAAAAAAATCAGACCATACAGCAATATATTATACTAGCTGTTGCCCGCGACTTCGTCTGCCTTTGATTTTGTTTTTTGATGTGGCATTAAATTCAGTTGTAGATCTAAAAAAAGTTAAAGTATGTAGTATCGCTAAGCCTTAAATGAGGGGTTTGTTGCTGTCCGCTGAGGAGTTCTGTCCTCTATCTCCAACCACAGTTGGGGCAAAATTAAACACATATTATAACCTCTATAGTACAAAAATAATTATTTTAATCGATTATAATTTGTCGGAGTTATGGTGTAAAATCCACAAACACTCCTCCCCTCTCCCAAAGGAACCGAGCTTAATTTCGGGACAAAAAGTATCCTATATTACTTCTTGACGGCCCATTGGCGCAGTTTGCAGCGACCCTGCTTTCTGAGTCAAAGGCCGTGGGTTTGATTCCTACGACTGGAAAATGTTTGTGTGATGAACATGAATGTTTTTCAGTGTCTGGGTGTGTATCTGTATATTATAAGTATTTTATGTATATTATTCATAAAAATATTCATTAGTCATCGTAGTACCCATAACACAAGCTACGCTTACTTTGGGGCTTGATGGCGATGTGTGTATTGTCGTAGTATATTTATTTATTTTATTTATTTATTCTTACACTTCCAAAAATATGTGTACAAAGTTTCAAGAGGCTCGGTTTAGTAGTTTTTGCGTGAAAGCGTAACAAACAAACATACTTTGACATTTATAATATTAGTAGGGATTATTGCATAAATAGGCTGAAAATAATTTAAACTAAACTTTATAACTGTAGCGATAAGGCCGATAAATTGTATACGTTGTGTTGTTATACTTTTCTTTTTGTTCTATGTACTTTTTGTGGTTTGCAATAAAAGTATATTCTTTCATTCATTCATTCAACTAATATTATTAGGAGGGAAGATTTGGTTCTTTGTTTATTTGGTATTATTTAAGTTTCGTGAAATATAAAGAAAAAAAAGTTTTTTTAAATTATAATAATTTAAATAAAATATACTTACTTATTTATCTACTTTTGTAATTTATTTTTATTACTTAAGTATTATTTTGTATACACCCTAACCCTTCTTAACTTCATGTTCTTTATTTTTCTATTTTTATATATATGTATATATATATATATAATATATATTGTTCATACAAAAAAAATAATTAAGTAGTTATCCTATTACCCATAAAACAATCTACGCTTATTTTGATTTTAGATGACGATGAGTAATATATTATATTTTTGTAATATGTTTATATTTATTTATGTTTACATGTAAGTTAGAAGCGGTGTTAGCGCATTGGATACGAGTTCGGGGGCCGAGTTCGAATCTCAGCACGCACCTCTAACTTTTCTAAGTTACGTGCGTTTTAAGTAATAAAAATATCACTTTCTTCAACGGTGAAGGAAAACATCGTGAGGAAACCTGCATGCCTTTGTGTTCACATAATGTATTCAAAGATTGTGAGATTGACAGAAAAATTGTAAAGATTCTTAAACTTTAAAATTATGTTGGAAAAGAGCAATCTTCTGAGTTTCTTGCCGGCTCTTCTCAGTGGAATCTGCCTTCCGAACCGGTGGTAGAGTCACTACAAACAGACTCACTTGACGTTTCATAAGTGCTTATTAATAAGGCCTACTTGAAATAAATGAATTTTGAATTTTTGAATTTGAATTTGAAAGGTGTGGTGGACTACGGCCTTAACCACTTCTCATTGTGGAAGGAGACCCGTGCTCTGTAGTGGGCCGGTAATCGGTTGATGTGACGATGATGATGACGTGTAAAGGAACCATTATGCAGCTGTGTTTGAAACGTCAAATTAATGTTTGCCGTACAAGTGAAACCTCCCACACAGTACGCGTATATCCAGTTACATTCATACGCCCGAGGAAATTAATTTTTATGTAATAATCTCGGGCTTTATCTCGACGCTAGAGAAATGGCGCCTCGATTTAACATCCGGGCACCTTTTAATCTGAGCGCTATCAAACGTGTAGATTTATCAAATAGAGTATAACTATTACTTATTTGATGCTCCGGAGCTTTAGATCGACCTCTCAGAAGGTCTCGAAGGTTCGTTTCCCATTTAAGTTAAAGAGTTTATATACAATAATAATAATAATAAAATTTTATTTCAAGTAACCAAGACTTCCTCGTGGTCGATTACTATGGGCCTCATAAGAAGGCTCAGAACCACTCAGCGGGCGATGGAAAGAGCAGTGTTGGGAGTATCTCTACGTGATCAGAAATGAGGAGATCCGTAGAAGAACCAGAGTTGCAAAGCTAAAGTGGAAAAGGGCGGGGCACATAGCTCGGAAAACCGATGGCGACCCCGCATAGGTAAACGCAGGGTTGGTCGGCCACCAACGAGGGGGACAGACATCAAACGAGTCGCTGGGAGCCGCTGGAAACGAGTGGCCCAGGACCGTGGATTTTGGAACTCTCTACAAAAACCTATGTCCAGCAGTGGACTTCAACCGCTTGAAATGATGATGATGATAAACCAAGACTCATTTGTTAGTATTACATATATATAAACTATGTTAGTTGGTAAACTTATTATATTTTATTTATTTAATATAAGTAAGCCATTTCTTAGCCATTCCATTCGAAATGGCGCGGCATTGACTTACGTATGTGCAGTCCAACCGGCTCGTAACCAATTTTAAGCTATAATATATGTAAAAACATATAATTTTCCCTGTGACAGCTCATACCATCTCTACTGAGCAGATCAGTATGTTAATTTGTATGAACGCAGTAACTTCTGACACGCCAAATCTTTATAGATCTTAGCGCAGAGATTTGCGTATTTTTAAACCGTCTACTTTTTTTATGTTTGTTACCAGATTACTCAAAGAAGCCCGAACCGATTTATACAATATGTTTTGTTATAAAGGGCATATTTTCCAGGTGGTCCCATTTAAATTTTATCGAAATCGGTCGAGCTGTTATTAAAAAATCAACAATAATGTAACCTGTTGCTTTTTAATTCCTATGTGTAAGTTGAAGTCGGTTTTTTTTTTAATTTAAGAATAATTCACATATTATAATTTAATTACTAATAATATAAGTTAGAGTCGGAGGTTTTTTCATTTTCTATATTTTTGTTCCGGTGCGAAATCGCCTAGGAACCGAATAGGGGTATTACTACCATTCTCCTTAACAGGTTATCCCGCTACCATCTTAGACTGCATCGTAACTTACTACCAGGTGAGATTGCAGTTAAGGGCTAACTTGTAGTAGAATAAAAAAAATTAAAAAATTGCCCTCTCCCGCTTAGAGCCTTCTTATGAGTCCCATAGATAGCGATGACGTTCCAGAGCCATTGTAAATATACTAACCTATATTCCCGTAATTTCGTATTTAACAGAGAGGCATTTGTAGAAAATATAGTTAAACATGGTTTCACTAAGTGATAACTTGACGTATTCATGACTTCTACGAACCGCCTTTGTTGGGAACTATAAAATAAGTTCCTGGTAAAGCGAGTGTGGAATTAAGTTCGGAACTATAGAAAATTGCGTTCACATCAGTTACTTTGTTAATAAAGTTGGCAGTATTGTATCGGAACTGCCGTTTTAGATTTAAAACTTGAAGTTTCTTTAGTTTAAAGGAGTGGTTAGCGTGAATTATAAGCTGCTGGGTTTTATTCCTAGGTCATGCCTAATGCGGATTGGTAGAGTTTACAAGCCTTTGAGAATATTTTGGAGCGCGAGAATATCTCAGGCGTGCAGGTTTCTTCACGATGTTTTCTTTACCAATATCAATAATTCCTCGATTCTGCAGCGCCTCTGGTATGTTTGCGGATGCGCGGACGGATTGTTTCCACACTACGTTGCGCAAGCGGTGCGCGTGTTTGGTGCGCAGGGTGCGGAATAGCTCCAACATAGTTCTGAAGATGATTGCGGCTAGACTGGACTGTCATTACCTCCGGCATTGCTGTGATAGGCACGTTGCAATACCAATGCCGCGTAGACAGTATTGAGGGATGTACTTATTCTTCTTTTTCATTAAATTTTATTTTTGTATTGCAAAATAAACGCACATAACTGAACAATTGCGGTGCGTGAACTCCCCCTAAGGGAAGTCGAAGCCTAAATTGACATGTACCAATAGATCATTATCAACCGCAGCCTATTAGCGTCCCACTGGGCACAGGTCTTGTCTCTCAAAGGAGACTGATCTAGAGCATAGATGCACCACGATGCTACAATGCGGGTTGGTGGGCTACGTATAAAAATAGTGCTATCCTTTTCCAGGGGATATAGCGCAGAAAGTCAGAACTAACATTGCATAGATCAATAAAATTAGTTTAATTTTAAGACATTTGTGAGAGTGCACCAATTCATGCCATATTTCACGAATTCTCCGAGACAGTACATGTACCTCTAAAACCTGTATTCTTTCAGTTTTCATTTAACCATATATATTGATAAACGACTAAGACACCGGGAGGTATCTTTGCATCGTTCGAGTCCAAGTAGGACTGCGGTGCATTGAAAATGCAGTCGTATTTTTATCAAAATACCCACCAACTCTATGTCATGAGCATTGGTTGTTAATCAAATATAATTTCAATTGTTTCTTGAAAACTATCTATTAACTTAATAACAATTATTAGCGTATTTGTAAAAATCCTAATCTATATAAATAAAAGAAAGTTGTGTTAGTTACACCATTTATAACTCAAGAAAGGCTGGACCAATTTTTATTATATTTGATTTATTGGATTCCTCTTAGACCGGAATAGGATAATAATTATTCAAAATTCAAAAATTAAAAATTCTAAATTCATTTATTTCAAGTAGGCCTAATATAATCACTTTTGAAACGTCAAACGTCAAGTATTAAAATATAACATTCAAAAAAATGATCCGCGGTACGAAGTTTGCCGGAAAGTTAGTGAATTTAATAAAATATCTGACAAATATGAATTTATAGTTTGCAAAAGTTTAAATATTTACTCACTTAATATATTTACTGTAGCAATATGTTTTGTCAAAAGTATCGTTAGCATAATCTTGTGTACATTTTACCGCTTGCTAGTAGCCAATGGGAACCGATACAGCTGTGCTTGCTTTTCCCGGATTGGTTAAAAATATTTACTTCGCGCAATTTTTCTCAGAGTATCCGAACTACAGACAGTTACCTGTCTGTCGTTCGGATTGCTTGAGAGAGATTGACTGCTTGAGAGTCTTTGGCAGGTCATTTAAAGGTCGCTATACAATTCGTTATTGCTGGACATACTGGTTTGTAGGTTCGATTCAATATGCTAGCAGATTTGACAACGGATCCTAGATTCGATTTCCGGGTCAGGCAAAAAAATACTGTGCAATTTATTCACAAACGGGGAAAGTGTAATTTCTGAAAAGTAGTCTACGAGAGATTGAGTTTGATGTTTGCTGACTATAAGGATAAATGTAGGATTTATTTAGTTGTAACTAGAATAGGTAAAAAATGTATAATGTTTTCTATCTCACTCTGTCCTATACATTTATGTATTTGTTTCTTCATCTAGATAGTCGCAAACACGTCTGTGAGCACACAGGGTCCCCCTGAATACCAGCGCTGCAGCTCGCTGCGGCTTCGTGCTGAGGTGGAACCCTATTTGTCCACATGCTTTTTGTAAGATATATTTTAGTATTATAATTGTAAGCGATTTTGTGGGCAAATAAATAAATTTCATTTCATTTCATATTATTCGGTTTCCTGGGTAACTTAAATAGGATAAAAACAGATAAAATAATATGTATATTTCTGTCTCATCCTACACATTTTGTATTTGTGTCTCTTACCTGTCGTTTTTTCCGTTGCATCCGGTTTGAAACCACAACGATTCTAGAAGTTTCAATTTAAAAAAAAAAAGGGTATTGAAGACCTCCCTAGCGCAATGATCGCACTACAGTTCCGAAAAAATGTTTTTAGAGAGTGGATTTGCTGCATAATAATTATAGGTTATAATTAAAGTTTCAATCTCACCTGATCCTGCGGCTCCATCGCGAACTTCTGCTCGACATAACCACCGCACTCACCGACAAACACGCACAACACAAAAACACAACACAACCAAGTCCGCAGCAACAGAAACAATGGTTTAACACATCGACTTGTCAATCTCATCCTATAAAAGTTCGACATTATTTCTGATGTCACAACACATGTATTCAAATGTATTCTTAAGTTCACGCTTTAGTTGCATACATATTCTTTTTAGTTCGACATTATTGTGACTTCAAAGGTACATTCATCCGGATATCCGTAAGTTTATTTTTATTTTTACATTTTGAAATGTACACGCCACTTCCCTAAGTGTTGAGTTCAGTTTTATTTTTGGAGACGTCAGTGCGCGGCGCCATATTTATTTTTAGGGTATTCTTAGTTGATGGCTTATTGGCTTTTGATTTACGTTCCGGCTGTGATCTGAAACAAATGAAACGGGGTTTAAATATAGATTCTTGTTAATGGTTCGAATGTTAGTGATAGATAATCCTTTGGCGATTAGTAAAAGATAATTATGAATAAAATATAAATAAATTAGCTGGCCAAAAATAAACTTTTGAATTAAATAATTAGTTGGGTTCGACGATTAATTAGTTTAGTCGTAGTAGATCGTTTGGTGACAAAGCTTCCGCTTTCCGCCATTAAACAGCATTGTTGCAATACTGTGTTTTCCACTGTACGATCGTCGTCGCCAAAATCTGTAGTTTGACCCCTGAAGACACAAAACTTCACGTAGATAAGACAACCTGGAAAATCTTATTTTAATTCGCCTACCGGCATAGGTTTGACGTTCCAGTACGATTTCACGTAGAAACCGATTAGGGGTATTGATTATAACTTTTTTTTTTTTTAAGACAACGCACACATCGCCATCGAGCCCCAAAGTAAGCGTAGCTTGTGTTATGGGTACTGAGATGACTGATGAATATTTTTATGAATAATTTGCATAAATACTTATTATCTACAAATAAACACCCAGACACTGAATAACATTCATGCTCATCACACAAATATTTTCCAGTTGTGGGAATCGAACCCACGGCCTTGGACTCAGAAAGCAGGGTCGCTGCAAACTGCGCCAATCGGCCGTCACTACTGCCATACTCTTAACAGGTTAACCAATTATTACAATCATAGAATACATAATAATTGTAGTCAATAGGGGCATATTGTAATGGAATTTAAAAAAAAAAGTTTTGCCACTTAAATGTTAAGTGGCGAAAATTAAAACCCAATAGTTTCATCTCAAGATTCAAATGAGTAATTTTGTTCGCGAAATAGCGTAGCGCAGATATTCCAACTTGGAGGCGTCTCCCGCAAACAATCGCGGGGAAAACTTGAAAAGACAGCTATACAGGAAACTTGGGGAAATTATTCCTGCCCCGGCAAAGTTGTGCCCCCAACTTATTTATTTGATTAACCCAAGGGGCTTTCGCTCAGTTTTATAGCATAAAAGTGATGTTGCCAACGTTGCGTAGAACTGATTATTTAAAAAAACCAATGAAATAACATAGAAAATACGGAACTTCGCGACTTCGTTTGCGTGTATTCCCACGCGCTCGTTAACAAATTTTTAACCACGGGACTATTGGAGATCCGTATAGAAAGTACATGTCGTTTTTCAGAGCATAGGTCAAATGCATACCAATTTCAAAGCTGTCTCTTGACTATTGAACAATTTTCCATTTTCCCTCGGGAACTTCTTAAGAAATCGGGATAAAAGGTAGCCTTTGTTAATATCATGTCAAAGGCTACATGCATGCCAAATTTCATCCAAATACGTTCAGCCGTTTTTGCGTGATTGAGTAACAAACATCCACACTTTCACATTTATAATATTAGTAGGATTTAAAATTATATATGTAGTAGGATATCTAGATCCGTGTCTTCCCCTTTTTTATAATAACTAAAACAGATAACATAAAGAGAAAACGTGCGAAATTATCACTGTCCCGACATAGATGCCCCCAACTTATTATTTTTAATAATGTCCTAGTATATTTATTTATTTATTTATTATAGGGAAATGGTTCCTGCAAAGTAATGACCTTAAATTTTTTATTAGTTAAATGACAGCACAGGTTCATATCAAATTTATGAATATTATGAGCGATAGGGATACTCTACTGTACGTGCTAAGTAAAAAAATTACAATACCAAATAATAAACATAGGTTTTCCCTTTGTAAAAAGGAAAACTCGTAACAACTTTTCCGTCTAACATAAGCAATTTATAGTTATAGAAACGCCGCACCAGTGGAATGAAAGCACGTATTTCGTTACATTATTCTCTTTACATTTCTAGTGCGAATAAGTTTAGAACTATCCGTTGAGTTCTAGATTTAGAGCTTGCAAATGAATCCTGAAAGCTAATAGAGTTTATTTCAGTCGTATAGACTTGCTCCTCAAACCCGGATTTCCTGCCGCAAAAAAGGAATACTGCTTGAATAAACAAAATGAGAGTTATTGTTCTAAAAATAATTATTTTACAGTATGCCTATAATTGTCAGACCTAGTGGGCGACTCTAAAGCATTATACAGGATAATATTAAAAGCAGAAAAAAACTCTCGACCTTTGGTTATTTACATTAAAACTAACAACTTTTGTTCTATGACTTTTTTAACTCGACAGTTTATTAAATATTCAATATTTTACATAGATACTCTACTTGTTTCTACTCTGTAATGTAACATCGGCAACAGCGCGCAAACCACGACTCGTGTATGCGACGTTGTTGAATAACATGCATTTGGTTTCACAGTGTAATGTCACGTTTCAGAAAAAAACACTTTTTTTATGAAATAGTTAATACTGAATTTTTATTTTTTAGTTTTAAAGATATAGACTAAAAAGCCGAGAGCTTACTGGTTTTTTTATTAAACCCTGTATATTGTTTGTACTTTAACATTTTTTAAAGTATTTATTGATAGGCAAAGCAGACCACGCCACCTGCCACCATCGCCTATTGTTAATAGGCGATGGTGGCAGGAGCAACACTTCGAAAAGAATACATCCTACAAAGTATAGGATGGCATAAGCATCCTTCCACCCTGTGTCAAAATTCCATGATATATTATGAAAATTAAGCTTAATTTGCTATACTCTGCGATAAGCAGCAGAATGATTACATAGTCTGTAATCTGTGTAATTTATAATTTCTTCAATCTTTAGACTCCACACCAAACAGATCTTCTGCACATACTCACTACGCACATTTTGCTTAGACACCGGAACATCCCCGGGAGATGTTAACTTTACAACGAGTATAGAGATTGAGGAATTATAAATAACAACGTACAGATTGTCCTATTTTTATTTTGTTTTTGGCGGAGTATTATTAAGCTTAATTTTCGTAGTACATTCTGGTCTTTGATAAAATCATGTTCGAAAAACTCAACAACTTGTTAAAACCTTTGGTAAGCAGTTATAAAATATACACTTCCAGACTTATCTTAAAGTACGTTGAAATCTGTCTGAAGTTCAGAAGATTCGAAAGCGCTTGTTAAAGCCCATATAAATTACTATTCAAATCAAATACACTTTGAACATTCAAGATTCATCGAATACGATATTTTACGAAGTCGAAGATAAGTTAAAGATAAAATAGAACTTTTAGGGAGTAGGTAGCGGGTATCATTATCAATTATCAATTAAAACCTTCACCCGGAGTGGTACAATGACACTCAATTAAACCGAAATTATCTAAAACCGGGAATCTCTAACTTTAATACATTTAATTATAAAGATAAATATCTGATACGTTTTGTCGCTTTCTCACTGCGAACCTGAATAGGGATGTCAACTGTTTTAATCGAATTTATTTGTTATTTTTATTAAAAGTTTTGAGAATTATATGTAAACTAAGTTAAAGCATTGTTATGTAATAGGAACTCAACGAATAGATTGCAGCAAAGAATGGCATGTCGCGGTACATTTTTTGTAAAAAAAAATGAAAATAATGATTTATTAAAGACTTTAAATAAATCTACTTTGTAGGTATAAGAATTAGCTGTCAATAAATTTTCATTACAATTCAGAAGTTATAAAATTGTTGCTGTATAACCAATATGACCAGTTCAGCTTATTAAAAGAATTTCCTAATGATTGTTACCACGACTCTAAACTGGTAAGCTATAACTCAATTCAGAATTATTAATTCGATTAAGACGCATTCAAAAATTCAAACATCTTCACGAATATGAAGATACTGATAATTATAGTGATCAGATCAGATCAAAGGATATTCAGAAATAATAATTTTGAAAACACCCTTGCCTCGAATAGAATCCGAGACCTGCACTTTTAAGACCCCATCGCTCACAACTGAGCCAGGGAAGTCGAAATACTTTTGCTAGATATAACTTAAACTAAAGTTACCGACATAGCTCAACGAGTCGCGAAGCTGAAGTGGCAATAGGCGGGGTACAAAGCTCGGAGAACTGTTGGACGTTGGGATTCCAAGGTGTTGGAGTGGCAACCCCGCACCGGTAAACGCAGCGTTCGTCGACCCCCAACAAGGTGGACAGACGAATATCAAGTGAGTTGCCGGGAGCCCAGAATCGTGGAGTTTGGAACTCCCTACAAAAGACCTATGTCCAGCATGGGACGTCAATCGATTGATTTGATGATGGTGATGGTGATGATGATGAAATATAACTTTATTTACCATACCATGGGCTTTATTAGTTGGGTGATAATTCATATTTTTTTTAACTAAAGAATATTTTTAATCCGCGGATGCCAACCCTATTCCCGGATGACGAGCGGTAGTCGGATTCCCATAGTAATATAGGAGTATTACCGTATTTATGGCGTCTCATTATGGTAACGCCGGCTTGATTAGCTCACAGATAAATTATGGCTTACATAAGATTCCTGCTCAACTGGTTCAAAAGGGGAGTTTATACAGCTTCAAGTGGCCCTAAAGCGATTATGGCAATTCTAGTAAAGGATTTCTGTTATTAGCAAACAGGTAGAGTTGTGATATTTAATGGTAACCTCGTAGTATGGGCCTAATTACAGCGTTAATCAATCTATTGCAACGTTGTTCCATTTGGATAACTTGATGATTTGGCAAAATATCCCCAGAACATAGGAGCCAATAGGAAATATCCGCCAGGAGCATTTTATCTTTCCCAACGTAAATTACTACGTAAAAAGTGGTACGTAAAGATAGAGATTTTAATGTAATAATATCAACCCTAAATCATAACATGAGATTTCTCATTCTCATTCTCTTTTCTTTTTGCAATCAAAACCAAATTAGCTGCATACATAATAAGCAATACCAATTAATTTATATTAGATCAATGCATTGAATGAATCATAGGAGAGGAAAAAATACATTTAACTTAATCAAAATTGCGATTTGTATGAAGTTACTGTAGAAAATTGAGTCACGTTTTTATGGGAATAAATGTCTTTACACCTAACGGGTCCTTAACCTTCTCGGGTCGAGCTCTAAACATTAAAATCTGTATTTTCAAGTTACATTTAAAATTTACTTTCGGTAACGATACACTGGTCTGTCCTGGCCTCCTTATTGTGCGCTGGCTTTAAAGTTTTGAATTTGGCAGTTATTACTCTGCACTTTGGAGAATACACAAAGCCGTTATTACTTGTAATATTTTATTCATAAATCGACAAAGACGTGCCTATAAGTGATTTAGTATTATTAGGATTAGGGGTACAGGTTTTTATATAGTCAGGAGTCAATACAAACAGACAGACTTGACGTTTCAAAAGTGCTTATATTAGGCCTACTTGAAATAAATGAATTTAGTTTTTTTTTTTTTAATTTATACCTGCTATATCCTAACAGTTTAGCTTCTTTACCATTTTAATTACATACATAAAGACTAACCAATAACAATCCTACCTAACCACTAGCTTATATATTAGTTAAGGGTTAAATTAATGTAGTGAAATGAAAAAAAAAGTACGAGTAACATCAAGTGCGCTAAATTAGATCAAAAACATAAGAACTGTGTCCAAAATACGCGGATCCCCGAATCACATGTGGGCGGAACCAAAATCAAAGCTTCAAAAGATCAAAATATTATAGTTTTAGTACAGGTTACACCATAAAAGCTTAATCGAAAACACAAACATGATGTTTAAAACACGTTTAAGGAACCGGTTAATCAATTAATCATTACTCTACATTCAGTAATTAATTTTATTTTTAACCAAATGAATTTCGATAAGGAATATTAAACTCCATGAACTTTGAAGTTTTATAGTTAAAACTAGTTCGGTATATTCGAGTACTTCTACTGCCTTATTAAAGTTGTAAACACGAATTTCAAATCGCCAAAAGAGCACAATCTTATAAACAGATACTTATCTTTAGTATTGCTAAGCATAATAAATATCACTTGGTTTAAAGTTGAAGGAAAAGATGCAGAAACCAGTGTGCCTGAAAGCTCTTCATAATGTTCTAAAAGGCGTGTTAAGTCCATCAATCCACACTTGGCCAGAGTGGTGGGCTACGGCCTAAACACTTCCTTCTCAGAATGGATCCACGTTATGATAATGAGAAATCACAAATTTTCTGAATACCTAAATTTTTATAGATGTAATACTTGTTCGCTGAATTTTCTAACAAAAAGATTGGTTGTTCCTTATAACTTCTGTTATCTGCCTGAGTGAGTCTTACAAAAATCGGTCCAGTCGATTAACGAAAAAAAAAACAAAAACAAACATTGAAACAAAAATACTGTATGTAATTTCAAACGTTGTACAACTATTATTTACAGACACATTAATTTCCTTTTATTTTATTGTTTAAAGTAGTAAAGACAAATGTTACAAGTGAAACTTTTATTAAAAGTGCTAGACGCCATGAATACAATAAAAATAAATCAAACAAATTTAAGAAAAAAAAATGAAATACAATAACTGGCTTACCGTAAAAAGCGTCTTGAATAAAGTATAAATAACAACGCTACGTTCATTCATTAATATTTTTTTACTAAAACACAAAAAAATTAACCCTGAAAATGTCACCACGTGTTACCGAGTCAGACTATTTCACTGCACGGTCTAGTCGACCCCTCGAACGTTACTGAGTTAAACTGCATTTCAGACTATTGTGGGTATTTTTAACCCACCCCTTGAGCTGTCTGAGTCATCTACATCCGATGCTTAATGGCTGGCTATTTTTACTGTACACTGCCCTTATATGTCTGATGGTAAAGCACGCGAGACTATATAAAAAATTAGAATTAAAGCACATTCTTTAGATTACCTAGGCATGTTTGTAACAACATTATCATAGCAACCTATTACCGGCCCACTACTGGGCACGGATCTTGAGTCCGTAGTCAACCACGCTGGCCCAGTGCAGTGTTAAGTATTATATATATTTATATATTACGTATATTTATTAAAATTATATATGTATTTGTATCTTTACATTTTGGTATTTATTTATATCTATCAACACTCTTGGCACTATCGCGTTCTCTTGGCCTCTTTGCAAGGTTGCCTGTAAGAGATTGCTTGCAGCAATAAGGCCGCCCTTGCATGTCTACATTGTGTACTGTATAGTCCTTACTGTTTCTTTTCCTGTATGTTATTGTGCAATAAAGTGTTTTTTCTTCTTCTCTCAGGCATGCAGTTTTCCTTACGATGTTTTCCTTCACCTTTGAAGAAATTGATATTTAAATTGCTTAAAACGCACATAACTTAGAAAAGTTGGAGAGGTGCGTGCTGGGATTCAAATTTGGCCCCCCCGAAAGTAAAATCGCAGTCGTAGGAATGGGCTGGGCTATCCCCACATAAGCAGATATAACATATATATTATATGTATAAGCAATGCTGTATATGAAATGATACATAATACTATCAAATTGTTCCAAGTCTTTAAAAAGGTAAAATAGTTTATGGTAAAAGTCCACTGCAATGGTTAAGCCATTTATAACGTACGATCGGTACTTCACTGTTGCGCATTTATGTGTTGATTGAAGGAAACGTGGTAAATTAAAAGTTGCCTTAAAAAATTTACAACCTCCCTGGCACAGTCGTGAGCGCTGTGGTCTCATAAGTAGGTCCCGTGTTCGATTCCCGGCTTGATTTTAAAAGTTCCCGAATTTTCTCTAGTCCGTCCCGGACTGGCCCTCTGCTTCCACGACCGAGTTAGCACCTTACCGACAGATACATGCCATTAAGCAATTTAGCGTTCCGTACGATGCCACTAAAATAACTGTCATACCCCAAACAGGTTAACCAGGTATGATTGCAGTCAAGGTCTAACATGTTGAATAAAATAAAAGAACACACAAAAACTTTATAATGTCTAGACAAAACACATAATCGGGTGTTCATAAATAAATCTGCGATTATTTGTATGAAAATCCTTTAGACATATTATCTTTCCGCCGGTTTTCCAACTAGTTTTTGATCTAACACTACATTCCTAACTTAAAAGGCTATAAAACTTGATCCTGACTATCAGTTGAAGACATTAGCGTCAATATAACATGTAGAATGCACGCTGCTTCCGGGCAACGAATGGGATGCCGGTATTTAAATATAGAAGGATACGGCCATTTTGAATGCGGCGAGCCGTTCAACGTCCGTGCTCATGACATTTATTATAAAGCGATATAGAGTTGCAAATTGAATCAATGATACAAATTGGAATAACGTTCTCGTTTTTGTGAGAATGAGCCGATTTCAGAACTGGGCGATGAAATACCGGTGACGTATTAATTGAGATAGTTGCGGTCTGTGGTAATGGATAGGTACGTACTTATCAATCGTAATCATCGGATTTTAATATTTTCTCTGCTGGTCACAAGCCTCTTCTCCTCTTCTCTCATAGGAAAGAGAGATTCGGAGCGTTATTCATTTGTTTCTCCAATACGTTCTTTAACGATTATTGTGTTACACGCCAGTGATAACAACCTGTAGTGGTGGTGGTGGAGGTGTGCTCTACGTGGCACGGTAGTGGAAAATGCCAAGTTAAGAATTTCGTGCTGGTATTGAGAATTACTTGGAAAACAAGAACGATTAAGCTACGAATCAGATATGGCATAATGAAAAGATAAAGCATTACAAATTAGTTCTATAAAATAATGACTGTTTATTACATAAATATGCATTTTGATTAAAAACATAAATAACATTTTATATACTATAGGTATATATAGCGAGCTCAGAGTGGCGAGAGAGATTGCGCACAGTCACTTGCGTACATCGCAGCGCCATGTCTAACACGCTATAATTAATAACCTACCATCGTCATACAGCGTGGCGATGCGTCGCCACGGCCTGTGTCGCCACGCCAAAAACCAGGTTTACCCTCCGCCTATAGATGTTTCACATCAAAAACAATGACATATATACATCATACATAGTACATACATTCGAAAAATATATCTTTTTGTTTTGGGGCAGACGGATAGAAAGAGCAATAAATGAAAATGTTCACATAGCCCGTCTATGGTAATGTTGTTATGAATTAAACCTAAAACAGCGACGGACTTTGTAATTGACCCGCGTTCATAATTAAATATTCTTGGCGGACATCACGTAATCGTGCAAATTAAATAGGACCGAATGGAAAGGGTTAAATTCAAATAAATTATTTATTACCGTTGATTCGGGTAACCCTTATGTAGGGATTTTAAATAGGCGTTATAATCTTCATTCTAAACGTAACTCTTAATAAAAATATGCTTTATTAAAAATAAATGAATAATAAATATTCTACGACAATACTAACATCGCGATCTAGCCCCCAACTAAGCGTAGCTTGTGTTATGGGTACTAAGATAGCTAATGAATATTTTTTATGAATATAATACACATAAATACTTATTATATACAGATTTTTTTTATTTTTTTATTTTTTTATTACACAAACTATTAAAATTATTAATCTTCGCATCCTGAGTTTATTTGGACGCTGCACATTCCTCTAAAATCTCATAAGTTTATCATATATTAACCAGATAAATACCCAGACACTGAAAAACATTCATGTTCATCACACATACATTTTTCCCGTTGTGGGAATCGAACCCACTGCCTTGAACGCAAAAAGCAGGGTAGCTGGCCACTGCGCCACTCGGCTGCCAATTATTACTTAATTAAAGTGATAACAATCAAATCTTTCAACGAAGAAAATAAAACAGTTTAAATGCAATTAAGGCATGTTCCCTTTTAGCATTTAAACTGTTTTATTCTCTCTCTATACTCAGGATATTTTTCCTTTATCATTACAGAAAGCGATATTTGAATTGCTTAAATTGGAAACCCACATAACTCCGAAAAGCCAGTGGTGCGTGCCGTTCGAACTCGGTCTCCACGAAAGGAACTCCGACACCTTCCCACAATCTATCACGGCTTTAAGAATTCATAGTATGTGTGTCATATGAATTCACGTGATAGCCCAGTGGGTGGACTTCAGCTTGCCTTCAGGGGGGCCCTAGTTTGCCCCCAGTCTGTACCGCTGGTGTTCTGGAGTTTCGTGCATTATAAGTTACTAGCGGACCCGCGCGACTTCGTCCGCGAATGAGTCGACTTAAAAGTTAGTCAAAAACACGAATGAAATGACATTTTCTAAAAATTAATCCTAGCTAGAATTTATCGCCCCCGAAACCCCTCGTATACTAAACTTCATGAAAATCGTTTGAGCCGATTCCGAGATTCCAATTATATATATACAAGAATTGCTCGTTTAAAGATATAAATGTAAAATTAAATATCACTAAGGTGGAAATCGTGAGGAAATTTGTATGACTGAGAGCTCTCCATGCGTTCTAAAGTGCGTGTGAGGTCTACGAATTCGCACTTGGCCAGCGTGGTACACTAAGGCGTAAACTCCTACGGGTCTCCAGTAGGTAATGCGCTGATGATTATGAAACTATATGTTAGCTTCTTTTATTTAATACTAGCTTCTTCCCGCGACTTCGTCTGCGTGTACTTCAGAATTGGTTGTAAAGCTTCGCTCGTTAACAATTTTTAATCTTACCACGATATATTTGTGAGATCGGTACAGAAAGTACATGTCCTTTTCCATAGCATAGGTGACATGCATACCAAATTTCAAAGCTGTCTGCCCGCGGCCAACTCGTAAACAATTTTCAATTTTCCTTCGGGAACTATAAAAGGAATCGGGCTTAAAGATAGTCTAAGTTCTTTTCCATGTCAAAGGCTACATGCATGCCTAATTTCATCTAAATCCGTTCAGCCGATTTTGTGTGAATGAGTAACATACATCCACACTTTCACATTCATGATATTGACAGGATTTATTGTTAATATATATATCTATATTTATTTATATGTGTGGCAAATAATTAAAGGCTATTGTGTCAGTATGGAACTATTAGTATGATTGGATTATATAATAATGCACAACGCAATTCAGTTTTCCTCCGGGGGCGCCTTTTGTTTCCTGGTACTTTAGAACTTATTGTGTAATAATAAAGAGTAGGTGTAAAGAGAAGCAATCTATTTTAGTTTTAACTTTACATTGTTCTGTCTTAACTCTACATCACTCGTGATTCAAGTTCGTTCATTTTGATTTGTTATCAACTCATAAAGTAAACACTGTAACCCCTAATTACAACTGCAACAACACTTTGGTTAGAAATCAGCTTGTCATCGAATCTTGTTAATTATAATTAACTGGCATCCAATTAATTAGTCGACAAGCGATTATGTGCTTGGCAGACTGATCTAGGATTAGAGTGACCATCTTGGGCATTGTCGAACCGATACCGATACCTGAGTGGTAAGCATTTCACTTTATTATCTATTTATACGAGTATATATTTGTATAATAATACATATTTAATAAAAAAATTAAATTAAAATACTAACTAACGCGTTTGTTTTATAATAAATAAACATTTCTCATCCATTGAGATGATCAAATAGAAACAAAAATAAAAAAATAATCGATTATCTTCAAGATCGATAAAATTATTTGGATGAAACTGCGCTTCGTTTCGCCTATCTGTCGGTAAAAGTTAATGCTATAGTCATTTTAAACTCACAAGTGTCATAAAAATCACTGTCTATAAATGAATGAATTTGTAAGTGAAAATTAAAAAGTAAAAGGGCCTCTGATATAAGCAAATGCGGAGTTTAATGAATTATTTGTAATTTGAATATCGAATCGGCCTAAATCGATTTATTTCAGAACCTTTCATAATCTTGTTGTTAACAACAATAGTTATATGTTGATCAAATAGGTACAGAAAGTAATAATGTTGTTATAGTCGAGTCAAGTCAAGATAGTGAAATAATATTTTAAGTACTTCTATGGTTTAAGTATTAGTAGATTTTTATCTGTCGGGGATACTGCCTTCATGGATATGTCTGCCCCAAGTAAGACTGCTGTGTTCTAGTCTAAAATGCATGGTGGCCGGTGTAAATACCGGGACATTAGGGTCAAGACCAATGACTCAGGTTAATGGCCGCATCGCGGTAGTTTGTAGCACGTATTTTTTGCATGTCCCGCGAAGTGTTGCTCTGATAACTTTCCACTCAAAATGGAATCTTCTTGTTCCGTCAATAATAACTATAAAAAATTACGTGAAAATGCTTACGGACTGTTTCCCTTTTGAGAAGTTTCAGAATGACAAAATGGAAGTTTTGCCATTCTCTTACTTAATGACAAGTGACAACAAGATGTTTTATGATATCCGACACTTATCAAAACAGCGTAAAAAGCCATTCATCATTATCATCATATCAACCTGTACCGGCCCACTACAGAGCACAGGTATCCTCCCACAATGAGAAGGGGTTAAGGCCGAAATCCACCACGCTGGCCCATTGTGGATTGGTGAACTTCACACACCTTTGAGAACATTATGGAGAACTCTCAGGTATGTAATGTTAATGTTTTCCTTCACCGTTGAAGCAACTGATATTTTAATTACTTGAAATACAAAACACACTTTCCCTTCCCCCCCAAGTGTAGTCGAAGTCTTCCCCTAACTAAGGGGGAAATGGTCCCCTTCCCCCTTAGTCTACACGTAAGTAGAAGCCAACATGAGCTTATCATTCGAGTTATAAGTTTAAAAATGTTCTGTATCACGTGTCTCTGCTTTTGAATATTCATGGCAGCCCTACTTAAAAGCTGCCTAGTGATTTTAACTTGATAAATGTGCTCACACAAGTGTATTAACCTCGTGGAGAACATATAATACGATGTTCAGTGCAGAGGATTGTTTTTATTAACATAATTATATTAAGGTAGTACTTGCGGTGTGGATGTTTCACACGAGTTCGTATGGGATTTATGTATCGCTGTAGGTTCTAAATTCGATGGCCGATTGGCGCAGTGGGCAGCGACCCTGCTTTCTGAGTCCAAGGCCGTGGGTTCGATTCCCATAACTGGGAAAATATTTTTGTAATGAACATGACATTTTTCAGTGCCAAGCCATAATGAGATTAAAATAAATAAATATACTACGACAATACACATCGCCATCTAGCCCCAAAGTAAGCGTAGCTTGTGTTACGGGTACTAAGATGCCTGATGAATATTTTGATGAATAATATACATAAATACTTATAATACACAGATAAACACCCATACACTGAAAAACATTTTCCAGTTGTGGGAATCGAACCCACGGCCTTGGACTCAGAAAACAGGGTCTCTGCCCACTGCGCCAGTCGGCCGTCATAAAATATTTTTTGTATCCATATCTTATATTATAACTGTGAAAATTTATCTGTTTGTAACCTATGTTCTTTGGCATATTAGCTTGAATCCTGGATGGCAAAAATTCAAATTCAAAATTTATAATTCAAAATTCAATTCATAGGGTAATTTGGTTTTTGGAAAAATTTATTTGTTTGCTACCTTTGCAGTTAAGCTCAACAACGACACCGAACTCAACCACCCATGGGTAAACAGACAGAAATCATGTCTTTTTTAAACCATTAATATCTCATAGCACAAATGAAGAAAATTTTTAAAAAAACGGGTTTTTTTTCCCCTTTTGAAAGTTAAAATTTCTATAAAATCATGTATGCTAAAGTTGTTTATTTTTAACAGTCCTAAAAAAAAATCGCAACAACATATGTCTTTCTTTTAAGGTTGACTTATACGCGGACGAAGTCGCGAGGGACCGCTAGATATTTAATAAAACTAATAAAAATACCAAAGCATTGTCCATTCAGGCAATTTAATAAGTCTTATACGGTCAAAAGATCAATATTGATAATATCCACTAAGGAATTTCATCATTTATCAAAAAATTATGGTAAGAATATTGTTTTTCTTATACAAGGCTAGCTGCGCCACGATTTTACCTGCGATGAATAAGTCTCAACACGTTATTGCAATAAAATAAATTACCTGTAGTACTAACATCTAGCCCAGTGGTTTGGACTTCAGCTTCAATATCGGAGGGCCGAGTTCGAATCTCAGCACGCACCTCTAACTTTTCTAAGTTATGTGCGTTTTATGCACTTAAAATACCAATGTGAATGGTGTGTCATCATCATCATCACCCATCGATTTAAAAACCGTAAAAGTAACGTTCATATTTTAGTCGGCTGAAAGTCATAAGTCGATAGTTATCCCCAAACGGTAGGTATTCACAATTCTAACAGCATTCTTTATCGCTGTCGTTAACCCTATCTCAGATGTAAATCTCCATTTGACTAGAGTTTATGACCTTTGAGATACATGAAATGGCATTGTAAAGACAATCGGGAGATCAAAGGATACGACAGTAAACAAAGAAGGTAGTGTGAAGAATCTCTTGTCTAAAGTTACATTAATTTTATAAAGTGGGTAAATAAGACTTGATAACTCTAATCTTGATGTGTCTAGCAATCGTGATGAGAAATGTGCTGATAACTCTTATTTAAATTAGGCAATACCTAAATAGTTTTCCATAAATAATTATAATTATATTGGATTCACGGCCAATGTAAAGGACATTATGCTGGTGGGTACTTTTATATATAAATACGAATGCTTTCGCGATACACTTTAAGGACCCCGATTTCTGACGTCATCCGCACGTGGATTCTTACCACGGTCACGGGAGCGTACGGACTAAACAATGATCAGTCTAAAAGTCCACTAACAATCAGATTAACGAACCGAACGTCGAACCGAGCCGAGGTTTGACTCCTCGCATGAGGCATCCCGGTCGACGTCTCCCACCTTCCCCCGGATGACGTTGAGCCCTGGGGCTCTTCTCATGGCGAGCTCTCGCGCTTTCCCCATTCCTCCGGAGATGCCGTAGCAACCCCTCAGGTGGTTATCGGCAAGTGTCCACCCGAAAAAGAAAGAAAGAAACACTTCAGTCCTTTATGGACTCGAACGATGCAAAGATACATCCCGGTGTCTTAATTGTTAACACTACGCTTTCATTGTATTTGTATAAAGGCCATATAATTTTATATGAACGAAACCCTGATGCAATAAAGAGGTTTTTATCTTAATTTTATTTTTTATTTTATGCAATCTCACCTGTTGGTAAGTGATGATGCAGTCTAAGATAGCAGCGGGCTAACCTGTTAGGGAGTATGGCTGTTATATTACACACATACCTATATAATCGGTTTCTACGCGACACCGGAACGCTAAATCGCTCAGCGGTACGTCTTTGTCGATAGGGTAGTACCCAGCAAAGGCCGAAGCCTCCCACCAGATTAGACCAGAGAAAATTCGGAAATAATAAATACCCAAAAAGCCCCTGCTGGAAATCGAATCCGGGACTTCCAATTTAAAACAGCGCTCACTGCTGCTCTAGAGAGGTTGTAAAAAGTGACAGTTAGGAACTCTGCAACTAATTGGTTTAAATTAAAATACATACGCGAAATTGGCTTAAATATTCATCATCGTCATTATATCTACCCATCACCGGTCATGCGAGTTGAGTTGTGTTGATAACTCTCCGATTCCAAGTCGGTAAATTACTCCATAAAAGTAAACCTGTGATCGACGGAGCGAGTTACGTCACGGAAGTCCAACGACATCCGTTCCCAGAACGGCTGTGGGATAAAAAGAAAAAAAAAAAACCGACCACCGCTCCGACAACCTGTTGATTTGTCAGTTATTTTTTTCCATTCGTTTTTATGAGACGTCACAGAGACGCTGTAGGTTACCGACTAGATATCCCCTCTGAATCTTATTAGCTTATTACTACTATAGATTGTTTCTGAGTCGGTGGGTTCGAGTCCCACAACTGGAAAATGCTTGTGTGATGAACATGAATGTTCTTTAGTGTCTGGGTGTTTATATGTATATTACAAGTATTGATGTATATTATTCTTTAAAATATTCATCTTAGTACCCATAACACAAGCTACGCTTACTTTGGGGATAGATGGCGATGTGTGTATTGTCGTAATGAAATGAAATGAAATTTAGTCGCTGAGCTTTCATAGGGTCTTATAATAATAAAATTCCTTCATATTCTACTATGAGACATGCGAAATTTAAAGTGCACGACAAGAACAATCTGCAAAATCTTGTTGAGCAAGCATTGAAAAGTAATTAATACTATATTTCTTATTTATTATTATTTTTAATTATTATTGTTGCGGGATAAGATTCGAGGATAACTTAATTACTACTGAAATGTTTCATGTTTCCGTTTCTTGTTTTTAGTTTTAACCTATAAAACTGACAACTCGAAACTCTATTAGATTTATTTTAGCTACATTGCGATATATATATATATATATATACATTCGGAAATATATAGACATACTTTAACATAAATATAAATTTTAATTGAGTTTGAATTCCATTTCATAGGGATATATATATATATTAGTTATGTATATTAATATGTATATTGTATTTGACGGCCGAGTGGCGCAGTGGGCAACCCTGCTCTCTGAGTCCAAGGTCGTGGGTTCGATTCCCACAACTGGAAAATGCTTGTGTGATGAACATGATTGTTTTTCAGTGTCTGGGTATTTATCTGTATATTATAATCATTTATGTGTATTATATTCATAAAAAAATATTCGTCAGCTATCTCAGATGGGGCTAGATGGCGATGTGTATTGTTGTAGTATATTTATTTATTTATTTCTATATAGTTATATATGCGAATGTATATGTTTATTTATATTCACCACCTACCTGTCTTCTTGAGCTATGTTTAAGCCATTGATTGCCTGGAAGAGATCGCTATGTAGCGATACGGCCGCCAAATTGTATACTTTTTTTAAATATTTATTTTCAATCTTTCTTAATGTTTATGTGATGTACAATAAAAGTGTATGCATTCATTAATCTATATAAAAAAGAAAATATATGAAACGGTGCAGCCCATTTGGCAGGAGCTCGACTTCACTTATCCCAGCGCACCTCTAACTTTTCTGAGTTATGTGCGATTTAAGTGATTAAAATATTAGTTGTTTCAACGGTGAAGGAAAACATCGCGAGGAAACCTGCATGCCTGAGAGTTCTACATAATGTTCTCAATGATGTGTGGAGTTCACCAATCAAACACCAATCAAAAATCAAACTGGGCCAGCTTGATAGACAGTCTTTACCTCTTCTCAGTGGCGTCTTCTCATAATGCATTTAAATATCGAAATCCTCCTCTGTTGCCAGTTATATGAAAATATTAGGGTAGGCAGCGCTTTTGTGCATATATGAAGTGCACGCCACTGCCTCTTCTCATTGTGGAAGGAGACCCGTGCTCTGTAGTGGGACGGTATTGGGTTTATGTGATGATGATGTAATACATCTGAACTACCATTAACAATACTCCCTATTTAGTTTTGTAAAACGTTTTTGTGGTGAGCGCTCGAAAATATTGCATGCAAAAAATCAATTGTAGTTTTTTAGATGCGAAATAGCGTAATTGAATGAATTTTCAAATTGAATCGCAAAAGCGAATGTACGAATTTCTATCGCGAGACGGAAACGAGCGGGCAAAATCAACAAGAAGGAAAGAGTAAAAAAAAAGCATTAAACTTGTCACAGAAAAATCTGTACAAAGCTTACGAAGTAAATTGTATTTTTTACTAAGATAATAAGAGTTCTGTTGCAGCATGAAATTGAGTTAAAAAGACTTCTCTCCAATATACCAGCTACGCAAATAATACTCATGCAAATAAAGTTACGCGTGACTGAAATACTGAAACGAGATTTCAAAAGATATTAAAATCAGACTGTTTTCATTTTAATAATAATAATTATTTATTTATTTCTTGCATTAGCCGTAACATAAGCAATTAAATAACACTGGTCTTTTATCATTCATAAGTCCATAAGACGCTTTATGTTTATTTAACTGTGAGATGGTGATAACGAACGAAAAAACCCGGCTAGGTGTGCACGGCTCTTATTAGATCGGGGCGCGTTTGGAACCCTCCTAGTTTTAGTTTTAAGTTAACGAATGTAGTTCTCACCATCACCTAACCTTAATTGTATCATATTATGTGTATGAAAGATTCATAAGTATTGGGAGAAGAAGGCGTCACTTTGCGGAAATCCATAAGATACATATTATGAAAACTAAGCTTAATTTGCTATACTCCGCGAACATCAAGAGAATCTGTATGGTGTAATTTATAATTACTTCAATCCGTATACTCCACACCAAACAGATTCTACCCCAACGTCCATCGGTTCTCCGAGCTATGTGCCCTGCCCATCGCCACTTAAGCTTCGCGACTCACTGAGCTACGAGTATGTCGGTAACTCTAGTTCTTCTACTCTCGCCTTGACTGTGGTGAAATCACCTGATTTCACAAGTAGTAGTAGAGAGATATAGAGAGAACATTTTATTATTATAGAGTTTAGTCCCATCCCAGTGCTTTATTTTGGATAGTTAATTGTAGATTTTAAATGATTTGAATTAAATCATGACCATTATATTAGAAACACTAGCCAAGGTATGATCATCATTATAATAATACGCTAACAATCAACTCTACAATACAATAATACCTATTGAATCATCAAAGTGTTGATACAATCATTGTTTGTACAGTGCGTACTGTTTCTTCAACAAATATATCCCGTGTACTGTCCATATAGACGCAGGGCATTAGCATATTGATTGGAACAGCTCACGCCACCGGTATCAAAACAAATCAAGCGATTGTGACGGCCGACCCGACTGTGTACCTGTTGTTTACCAATAATGTAATACATTATCGGGACACAAATATCGTTCATTTATCATATTGTACGTCCAAGTTGCTACATGAATGTTAATGCTATTATTATGGACGGCTTTTTATTGGACGACAGCTCTTAGCTTGACTGTGGTAATATCATCTGATTTTATAAGTAAGTGTCACGGGTTGGTATAAGGTATCTTATAAGAAAGAATATATAGAGTGATAACGGTTTCACACTAGAAAACAATTAAATTTTAAATGATTTGAACTAAATCATATCCATTATCTTAGAAACACTAGCCAAGGTATGATCATCATTATAATAATACGCTAACAATCAACTCTACAATACAATAATACCTATTGAATCATCAAAGTGTTGATACAATCATTGTTTGTACAGTGCGTACTGTTTCTTCAACAAATATATCCCGTGTACTGTCCATATAGACGCAGGGCATTAGCATATTGATTGGAACAGCTCACGCCGCCAATATCAAAACAAATCCAGCGATTGTGACGGCCGACCCGAGTACCCTTTGTTTTCCAATAATGTAATACATTATCGGGACACAAATATCGTTAATTTATCATATTGTACGTCCAAGTTGTTATACGAGTATTGAATATTAATTTCATTACTAACTTTTAAATAGTTTAGTGTAGTGGAAGTTTAGAGAAAACAAAAACTAAGTGTCTCTCATATTACCAATACCAAAGATAAGTCATTGGTCCTTATTCTTTTATATTAATAATCATAAATATAACAGTTCTTGAAAATAGCAGAACATTGCTCTACTAGGATCGGATAAATAATAAATAAATATACTACGACAATACGTACTAGTCCCAAAGTAAGCGTAGCCTGTGTTATGGGTAATATAATATACCTATACTTATAACATATAGATAAACGCTGCCCAGTGAGCTACTCGGCCATCACACTGTTGAAAATTAAAAAAAAAAATTCCAAAAAAAATTATAGAATACCGCGAAGGTTAACATCGTGAGGAAACCTGCATGCCTGAGAGTTCTCTATAATGTTCCCAAGTCCGTGTGAAATCTAATAATCTGTACTTTCGTGGTGGACTACGGCAAGAAACTTCTCATTCTGAAAGCAGACCTATACACTTTAGTAGACCTTTAATAGGGTGGGATGATGATGAAAGCCGAAGCTCTTACCACTAAGCTATCAGTGACACAGCCATAGTGGTTATTGCGGATATATTCAATAAACCTCTCACACACAAAATTGACAGTGACAAAATTCAATGTCGTTGGAATGAACACTGTAACACCGTACCGTTTCATGCATCGTTGAATAAAGGAAGCCGCTTCAAGAAATAAATTTACCGTCTCCGAACAAATTGATGACAATGGACTAGTATCTCGGTCGGTATTTGTTGTAACCGGTAATTTTAAAGCAATGATATTTAGTGTTTGACCGCGATAGTTTTTATTAATCGCAGGTCTTGCGCTTCGATGCAATATCATATTTATAATTCACTAGCTGTTTTTTTCTACTACAATTTAGCCCTTGACTGTAATGTTACCTGGTAATCTTACCCTAACGCCTGATCGGTTTTCACAACACCAGATACCACCTGACACAGATGTGCCGCTAAGCGATTTAGCGTTCCGGTACGAAGTCGCGTAGACACCAATAAGGGGTATAGGCTTAATATATCTGCCATACCCCGAACAGGTTACTGCATCATCACCTAACAGCAGGTGAGATTGCATTCAAGGGCTAACTGGTAGTGGAATTAATAAAATAAAAAAAATCCTATGTTTTTCATTAAGGTAAATGTAGTGATTGTCTAGTGGTTAACATTTCGGTTTTCTTTCGGGGGGGACCTAGATTAGATACCCGACCTTTTAATTTTCCGAGTTAGGCATGTGCATTTTAAACTGAGGCAATTGAATATCACATGCTTTAACGATGGAAATAATCGTGAGGATTACTGCAAGCCTATGAGTTTTCTATAATGTACTCAAAGGCTTGTGAAGTCTACTAATATGCAACTGGCCAGTGTGGTGGCCTTCTCATTCTGATAGGAGACCCGGGCTCTATCATCATAATCATCATCATATCATATCATCCTGTGACAATAAATACGATTTTTCTTTCTTTCTTTCTTTCATATCAACCGATAGACGTCCACTGCTGGACATAGGTCTTTTGTGGGGAGTCCCAAATTCCACGGTTCTGTGCCGATTGGATCCAGCGGCTACTTGCGACGCGCTTAATGTCGTCTGTCCACCTCGTTGGGGGTCGACCAACGCTGCGCTTACCAGTTCGGGGCTGCCATTCCAGCACCTTGGGACCCTCGTCCATCCTTTCTCCGAAATATGTGGGCGCTATAGTGAGTTGGTAATGGGTTAATAAAGATGTTGATTACGATGAATTATTCTAAGAAAAGCTAAAATTTGCGTGATTAGAAGTTCACATAACCCTCAAGTTGACTTATTAGTTACAGTATACCTCAGCCAATGTTTTTATGATTGAAGTCAAAAGTCAAAGTCAATGTCAAAAATATCTTTATTCAAGTAGGCCCACAGGTGGCACTTTTGATGCGTACATAAGAACCACACGGTAGTGAGATGATGGCGATAACCACATTCGTAAACTTAAAACTAAAGCTACGAGGGTTCCAAACGCGTCCTGGTCTAAGAAGAAGCCCACAACAAACTTAGCCGGGTGTTTTTTATCGTTTAGTAGTCCTTTATATTATAATAGGACTTTTCTATAAGCTTACGTTTAATACAAACTTTGAACATCTTAAGAGACATCTCCAAGATGACAATTGGTAGTTTATTGTAGAATTGTATGCAATTTCCTTTAAACGAAATATGAATTTTATGTAACCTAGTATATAGCACTGTAAGTTTATTCTTACTTCTAATGTTTAAATTATTGCAGTCACATTTTTTCTTAAATTTAGAAATGTTTTTATGAACGTACATTAAATTTTCAAATATGTACTGACTATACACTGTCATTATTTTAAAATCTTTAAATCTATCTAACTCTCTCGGACCCATTTTGTAGATAGAACGAACAGCCTTCTTCTGCAGCACGAAAATAGTGCTAATATCAGCAGCATTACCCCAAAGTAAAATTCCATATGACATAATGCTGTGAAAGTAACTAAAATATACCAGTCTCGCAGTTTCTACGTCGGTCATATGGCGTATCTTCTTTACCGCATAGGCAGCAGAACTAAGCCTGTTCGATAAATTGTTTACATGAGGGCCCCATTGAAGTTTAGAATATAACGTTATTCCTAGAAAAACTGTCGTATCCTCCAGTTTCAGTTCCTCATTATTAAGTAGTACAGTAATAAATATTGATTGATAATCATCATCATATCGACCCATGCCCGGCCTACCACAGAGTACGGGCTCCTTCCTGTAATATATTTGAACTGCTTTCTGAAAAATTACAGGTTGAGATTCGAACTCGGTCTCCCTTAAGTGAAATCAAAGTCCCACCCACTGTGCTATCACTTCACAGGGCATGAAAGGAACACGTGCTGCAACATATTTCCCCACTTTGGGATTCAAACCCAGGACTTCGAGGTCCGTAGATGAACACCACAAGACCACTGAAGCAGTTCATGACATGTAAATCAATAGTACTTGTTTAATTTCTCACTAACAGCATAACTAATGGCCTAATAACAAAATACCTGCTTAAGAGTTACGATGATATATTGGACGTTATACGATATCGACATATTATTTGAACACGCAGGTGCCAAGAGAAAAACCGATTGATATAATGTTTTGATACCGACTTTAAAACTAAAAAAAGGCAACACTTTACGGGGCATTCAAGGAGCACGTCCTGCAACATATTGACCCACTGGAATTCAAACCCAGTACTTCGAGATGCGTAGATGAACACCACAAGACCACCGAGGCAGTTAATGACAGGTAAATCAATGGTACTTTTTTAATTTCTCAGTAACTAAGAGCCTCATAATAAAATGGCTACTCGTTTTATAGTAACGAACATCCAATATCATATTGGTTATTCGATATCGACAGACTGCTATCATTTGAACACGCAGGTGCCAAGATGAAAACAGATTGATATGTTTTGATACCGACTTCAGAACCGTTACACGTTATGCTAATACATATAACTGTCCAATCTTTGAGTGATTTTTTTCTTCTTATTATGTTTATATCGCTGACGTAGTAAAAAGTTATGATAGCCTGGTAACGTCGGCTTGCTTTTCACCAGCTCGTTCCTTGGCACCTCCAACTTTTTGGAGTTATAATGTGTTTCAAGCAATTAAAGCACTTGCTTTAATCGTCAAGGAAAACATTGTAACGAAACCTTCGTACCTTCTTAATAAGGTTATCAAAGGCGTGCAAAGTCCACCAATCTGCTACTTTTATGACTTGTACGGCACACGCAATATTTAATTTAATAAAAAGCAACACTATAGTTAAATATTAAAATATGTATATACGTAATCGCATAGTCATAATTGCATTTTAATTTAAAGTAGAGGAATGGAACAGTGAAAAACGGGCATTAAATACTGAAATATCGGCCTATCAATGTTCTTTAACTTCTAAACTAAGGGCTCGTCCGGGGAAGTAGGTAATATCGCCACGCTTATTTCTGCCGTTAAGCAGCATTGTTGCGAGACCATTTCCCAGTGGCATCCTTATATGGTTGATATTCCATCAACACGCACGAAACGTTTTTTATCCACGTTTCTGATACGTAACGCTAAGATGTGGAGCGCCCGCCCGGCCTGTGTTTCCTGCCACGTATAATTTGAGTACATTCAAGGCTGCCTGTTACATTACATTCAAGCGCTGGCCTATCGTAAATTAGAAAAATACATAAAGATCCAACACCTTTGTCTCAGGTTTATGGACACAGGGCAGTTCGTGAAGTGCTGCTCGGTTTATAGCTGATGGTGGAGCTGTGAATTTACCTTGGAGGTCCCGGGTTTGAATCCCGGGCGGAGGCAATTCGGGAATTTACAATTTCTGAATTTTCTATGGTGTGGTCTGGGCTGGTTACAACCCAAAGTCGTGTTGCAAACCGATTTAGTTTTAGGTGTATGAGGTTATTTAGGTATGACTACCATACTCCGGAGCAGGTATAAAAAAAAAACATGGTATTACTATAAAAAGAAAAAAGTTGTACTACGATAAAAACAAGATACAGGTACCAATAAAATGATAACATGAATGACCACTTTATATCTAGTTTGCTGTCTGTCTCGGAGCAAACGTTACAATTTTACGATAGGTATCGGTGATCTAATTATTAATTTGGATCTCGATAATAACGCCCAACTTCCTAGAAGCGTCAAATTATACATGTGTTACCATACTTTAGCTATCGTACAGAATGCCAATTTGTTTATCTGTAATAAAGCGTCATAATTTTTCATATATATAATAATGTTTTCCCTTCAATGGGTAGTTGAAATAAAGACGAAATTGCGTTTCTGTGGAAATACAAGGAACAACCAAAAAACTCGTAAACTCTTAAACTACTTTACTCTTTAACTACTCTTACTATAAACTCTTAAATATCTTTTTTAAATGCCACTTATTACTGTTTACCGATATATGAACTCGAGAAAAGAGTTTTTTACATATATAACTAGGTAAACTAATTCAATAAGTTCACCATTTTCTGCATGGGATAATCTTGGATATATTCGTCTTTGGCAAACTTAGGCAATGAGGTAAATTCATACATCTGGCAACAGGACAAGACATATGAAGCTGGCTAGTATCATACAGAATGGGAATTCGTTTGTGTGTAATAAAGCATCATAATTTTTCATATATAACTAGATAAACGAATTCAATGAGTTTTCCATTTTCTGCATGGGGTAATCTTGTATATATTACTCTTTGGCACACTTAGGCAATGAGGTATAGTCGTACATCTAGCAACAGGACAAGATAGATGTTGCTGGCTAGTGTTTGCTAGTGTGCGGAAGTCTTCCAAGCTCAGTCACGAGAGGAGATTGAACCCCTTTGGGTTAAGTCGATTTAATCCAACATACTTATCGCGTACCCGTGGTGCGGTGGTATTTATGACGATTAATAATATTATTATGATATTTCAAAAGAAAAATTTACAGTATCTAAAAAAGTTTGCAATAGACATTAGAAGAATAACGGTCACTTACAAACGCTAAATGGTGGAATGCCATAGTACTCACGCAAAATATCTTTTACATTTTCAGGAGAAAAATAGAGTGTAATGAGCAGTTTTCACATCGAGCTTTTTTGATTCGTGTCATGTTATCCTACTGTATGATAGCTAAACTATGGTGTTTCCAATATTACCATCAACTGGTTTTATTGGGAACAAGTTTTAATACTTGCACGGCGCCACTCTGTAGACGACTCAAATCATTTCCTCTACTTTCTGTGAGAAAGTTTTTTTTCTGTGAACGTTTTTATATACGAAACGGCGAAAATTTAAATTGTAAATACTAACAATCCTAAACGTTTTTCATACAAGCGGCAATTAACGCTGCGTTTCCTTTTAACATATTTTCGTTTTTTTGTATCATCCAACAGATCTTTACAGATATTATAACGTTTTTTTTACACGTTGTTAAGCTGTAATGACTCCAAAATGAGAGAGTGTACCCAAGTTCTCAACAGTAAAATAAGACTGAAACATTGAAGCCTCAACCTAGAAGTTCCTTAGAAACATTAAACAGCGATAACTAAGATAATTAAAAGGCTCGTCGTACAGTTTTTTAAAATAGACAATGAACATCTTTGTCTACACTCTTAAAAAAGACAAAAAAAAAAGAAAAAAGCAACTTCAAAAATTATGTTCTTCCTAACAGCTAATAACCGCAAAACATGTTTAGAAACCACTGAGATGCAAACCGTCGGTATCAAATTCATTCGACTAGTTGTGAGGAAAATTGTAACAGACATATACACAACCAAATACATATGCACTTCCTTATAACCCACAAGCTTACAGTATCAAAAGTATTTAAATAACTTGCATTAAAAAAAAAAAATACTACGACAATACACACATCGCCATCTAGCCCCAAAGTAAGCGTAGCTTGTGTTATGTGTACTAAGATAACTGATGAATATTTTTATGAATATAATACATTACACCCAGACACTGAAAAACATTCATGTCTATCACACAAACATCTCCGGTTGTGGGAATCGAACCCACGGACTTGGTCGCAGCAAGCAGGATCGCTGCCCCCTGCGCCATCTGGCTGTCAAGCCTAAATGTCCAAGTGTGATAATACATTAACCTATAATGAATAGCTTTTGGTAGCGTTTAAAGAGTCGCGCATAAATATTCAACATATATTAGTTTTGGAATAATATTCACGCATTTATTATAATATTATATTCGTGATGTATATTCGTTCAATATTTCTGATGTAAAGATATATGATATATCTAAGCTTATCTTAATTGAGACGACAATCCATCTATTGGATATATACCTTGTCAATTTAAATAAAGTAAATGTTATATTTTGCTTTTATAGGATTCAGTCCCACGGTAATAAAAAAAAAATCGATATTAATATCGTCATCATCATAATCCCTTCATTCGATTGAAGTCCACTGCTATATAGGCCTTTTGTAGGGAGTTTCAAATTCCAAGGTCCTGGGCCGCTTGTTTCCAGCGGCTGTATTAATGTTAACACCTATTAAGAATAAATAAATAAATTCATTCTAGCCCCCAAGTAAGCGTAGCTTGTGTTATGGGTACTAAGATGACTGATGAATATTTTTTTATGAATAACTAGCTGTCCCGGCGAACTCCGTACCGCTAAACAATTTTTTTTTAATCCTATTCTGGACTAAGAATAATCCAAAAAATCAAATACCATAAAAATTGGTCCAGCCGTTCTTGAGTTATGAATTGTGTAACTAACACAACTTTATTTTATATATATATATAGTTTTTATGAATAATATACATAAATACTTATAATATACAGATAAACACCCAGATGTTCACCACACAAACATTTTCAGACGCAGAAGAAGTAAGCAGAATATATACTCGTAACTATGAAGTATCGCAATGAGTTTTACATAGAGAGAGCAGTGCGTTGGGTCTAAGCTCCATAATAAAAACAGCAAAATTGGGGTAATTATAATAAAAAGTCAGGTGCAGTGTTACAGTGTAACAGGTAAGATTGGCGCAGTGGGCAGCGACCCTGCTTTCTGAGTTCAAGGCCGTGGGTTCGATTACCACAACTGGAAAATGTTTGTGCAATGAACGTGAATGTTCTTTGTTGTCTGGGTTTTTATCTCTATTTTATAAGTATTTATGTATATTACTCATAAAAATGTTCATCAGTGATCTTAGATGGCGATGTGTGTATTGTCGTAGTATATAATTTATTTAGTGTTGCATTATTTATAAAACAAAAATATTTATTTTTACGTTAGATAATTGATTCGCATGATTTTCAATTAATGACGAGATATTATCAGTTAATTTTCATTAAAATTTGAAGAACTTAAATTACGATTTCTTTGATCTTTTTTATGACGTCAAAACTCCGTCACTTGTTAACATAAAATTAATGTGACACCGACTGCCTTTTAAAATGATTGTATTTTCCAATTTATTTTCGATATGTTTCATAAATCATATTCATTTTGAAGCCCATTGAAAAAATAACTTGTAAGTGCATTCCCTTTTCATAGAAATACAAGAGAATTAATTAAACTTGGTCTATTCTAGGACTTGTGATTACAAAGAACAAAAGTATCAGTTTCTATTTGCTTTGTCCACAAAGGCTTGAACTGTATTTTGTTGTAAGTTTTTATTTGCATTCAAATCTGGAAAGTCCCACTGTGGAGAAAAAGTGGTCAAGCACAAATCCTTTTTGGGAGGACCCTTGAATAAAGGAATTTAAAATAATACGACCTGGGCACAAACAGGAAACCCCTTTTTAAACAATAAATAAAAAATAAGATTAGATTTCTAAAACATAAATTATTTATCTCATTTAAATTCTTAATTTTTAAACGCTTACTTAAAAAATAGATGTGAAATAAGTTAAAAGAATTAATAAGCTTCTATAAAAATAGCAATTAAATAAATATACCGCGATTTTCTAATAACGTAATAATTAAGTAGGTAACTTTCAACTCCACAGCATAACCAACAAAAACTCTTTAAAAAACTTGCATTAAAAAGCACATAATTTAGAAAAGTTAGAAGTACGTGCTGGGATCCGAACACGGACCCCCGAAAGTGCAGCCGAAGTCCTCACAACTGGGTTATCACCGCTTCAAAAAAACGTTACTACAATATAATTTTAGTCAAAGCTCTCATGCAAAAGATGCAATCCTTCGTCATCTCAAATAATCTTTGAAGACTCCTGACTCCTAAATGTATTTATAATAAAATAATTAAACACTCGTAATACGCAATGAGGAAGTGCCATTTATATGTAAATAAATAAATAAATATACTACGACTATACACACATCACCATCTAGCCCCAAAGTAGCTGTAGCTTGTCTTTTATAGATACTAAGATAGCTGATATACAGTGGCGTGCACTGGGTTTCTTACCAGGGTATGCATACAGCGGACAAATTGCGTAAAACGGCAAAAATCCTCCTCCTATACGAGTTTTATATCAATTTTAGGGTAAGCAGTGCTTTTGTGCATGTATGAAGTGCACGCCACTGCTGATATATAGCATATCGATAGCTATTAGTAGTTATTTATCAAATACTTATTCATCTCAAGTATAATTCCCAGTAATTTAAAAGAAATGCCCACCGTCTCCCAACGCAATGACTTCTCGATCTGTTTAAAATAAACACAAACGAGCGCACACAGCAAAAACGGCGAACACACAAAAAAATGGAAATTACAGAAACACTCATACCTCCAGCATAATGCGAAATGAAGTCATCAGATTTCTCTTTAGCGAAATGTCCATTTCAAGTCGTAATCGTAAAAAAATCAATTCGTAGCATAATCTTCCGACGTAATGACCTCTCGAAGAGGTTTTATACATTTCGCACCGGGTTCCTAAACGAGGGCGTTCCGCAGGTTTTCCATCAAGATGCAAGTCTCTTGGGGGACCGTGTATATTAAATTGGAAGTGCGAGAGGGAAAGCGATACTTAATTTATATCGTACTAGCAGTTGCCCGCGACTTCGTCTGCGTTTGATTTTGTTTTTAAAGTATTCAGTATCGCTAAGCCTTAAATGATTATAGTAGTATCTATATATATATAACATGTGACTGTCAATTAATTATAGACAAATAATTTGCAATAAAATAAAATTGCGACTATAATTAAAGATCTAAGCTATCCTATCTCTTAAGTTGGACCAGACTGCTCACGGTGTGCCAATTTAATCAGAAATCGGTTAAGTAGTTTAGGAGTCCATCGCGGACAAACATCGTGACAGGAGATTTATATATATTAAGATATACAGAATTGTATCGTAAATACAAGAAGTATGAATAATACTATTTGTATTATTAAAAAAACTAGCTGACCCGTGCAACTTCGTCTGCACCAAATCTGTTATTACCGGAAAACACGAATAAGTGACATATTTTTAAAAGTGAATCCTAGCTAGATTATCGCCCCCGAAACCCAAGATTCCAATTATATAATACAAGAATTGCTCGTTTAAAAATATAAGGTGATTTATAGGTATTGGCGATACAACAGAGTACATTCTGTATTCTTATGGCAAGCTTCACCCAAACTTTTGCGTAAGACATACAATAGATTGATTTAGTTCATGGGAAAGACATACAATAAATTGCAAGAAAAAAAATAGTTTTTTAGTGCTAGTAGTCAGTGTATCTTCCTGGCAGAGTGGTGAGCGTTGTGGTTTGATGTCGAAGGTCCCGGGTTCCCGGGGAGTTTTGGAAATTTCTTATTTTCGTATTTTCTCTGGTCTTCGGCCGTGGCTTTACCGACAAAGACGTGCTGCTAAGCGATTTAGCGTTCTGGCATGATGTCGCGTAGAAACCGATTAGGGGTATGGTTTAAATATAACTGCCATACTCCCTACATGATGGTGGTTAGCCCGAAGAATATACAGAAACCATGAACACAACTAAAATTTAAGCATCACAAACCACTCCATTTTAGTAGTGTTTCTCGAACAGGTGGTCATTTAAGTCCATTTAGCAGTTGATAATTATTTTACCATCTAATGTTCTAAACGCTTACAATAAAATGGGGAAAAGTTTTTGACCTAGCAATATTCCGCGGGTGTGAAGGTGCACGGGACGTTTTTGGACACAATACACTGCATGCAATAATGACTGAATGAGGGTTCTGTACGTTCTTAATTCTGTGTTGATGTCTCATGGGGCTTAATATCCTCAGTTAGATAGACACAGGAGGCAGGACGTGTTCCTTGCAAGCCCTGCGAAATGTTGGTATCTTTAAAGACGATGGTTTTCCACTCACCATCAGGTGTACCATCAGCTTGGTCCGTCAATTATTAAATAAATATACTACGATAATGCTCACATCGCCATCAAGTCCCAAAGTAAGCGCAGCTTGTGTTATGTGTACTTAGGTGACTGTTTAATATGTTTATGAATAATATACATAAATACATATAATATACAGATAAGCACCCAGACACTGAAAAACATTCATGTTCATCACACAAACATTGTCCAGTTGTGGGAATCGAACCCACGGCCTTGGACTCAGAATGCGGGGTCGCTGCCCACTGCGCCATAAAACAAACTCCATAATATGAACTCTGTATATCACTATATTATAATATTATCTTACTTGAGTTTATTCAGTAACAAAATAATATTTAAATATCATCTAGAATGCAAAGAGGATGTCCTGCCTTGCTTGGAATATAAATGCTTATCTAAAGCACAGTTCACATTACACATAATATACGTTGGTACATGTATACAAATGACAATATGTATAGATATACTCCTATACAATCTAGAGACCAGTCTCTTAACTTCCCGACAAGTCAAAGCCGGTTATATGTCCGTTGCACCTGTCGTTCCGCTATTTTTCTTCCCAATGGTACCGACAGCAAAAAAAGTTGAGCAATAAATATTTGAATTTGTCATTGATTTTTACATTAACAATTTCGTTATATGCTTGTTTTGTTAAATTTACCTTATTAGTTCTTTATGCAGTAAGTATATAACATTGTACCCATAACACAAGCTACGCTTACTTTGGGGCTCGATGGCGATGTGTGTATTGTATATGCATCTATTTTGAAAAATTGTAAGCATTTGTATATAAATACTATTCTACAGTTTTCCGTTTGCCACAGGAAAATTACGCTGGAAGTTATTTTATTAAGTGATTACGGATTGCATGTTTCTTGGATTGGATTCCCGAGTGAAGCCAACAAATAATAGGTAAGGTAATCTTTAAGAAAAACATACAGTTCACACTCGGAGGTGGGTAATTTGTATGTTTTGTCCTCGTGCTTCAGGTAGCGTGTTTTGGCTGAATGTGGATTTAAATAATGGATCCATCCATTATTTAAATCCAAATTCATCCAAAACACGCTGTCTTAAGCTCCAGAGATTTCTGACTGAGGAAGCCCCATAGTCCAGCATTGGGACGGACAGTACACCAAAACAGCACATACGGTGTAGCAGTAGTAGAACTTTTTGTGACAGTTCTCGTCCGGACAAGTATGCTTCCATCTGCCGCGAAGCAGCATGTCTGTGTTCCAGTATGAAAGGCGTAGGTGCCAGTGTAATTACATGTACATAATGCATGCACGCCTGCCCAGCGTGGTCATTATCGGGCATATCCTTAATGGATCTCTACGTGATAAAATCAGAAATGTGGAGATCCGTAGAAGAACCAGAGTTACCGACATAGCTCAACGAGTCGCGGAGCTGAAGTGGCAATGGGCGGGGCACATAGTTCGGAGGAGGGAGGAGCCCCGCACTGGTAAACGCAGCGTTGATCGACCCCCGACGAGGTGAACGGACAACATTAGGCGCGTCGAAGGTAGCCGCTGGCTACAAGCGGCACAAAACCGTGGAATTTGGAACTCCCTACAAAAGACCTATGTCCAGCAGTGGACGTCTATCGGTTCATATGAAGATGATGATGATGAATGCATATCACCTATGCTTCAGGATGATTGACACAGGTTCACCACTTAGGTACCATATTGGATATTGAATAGAATCAGGCGTTACTTTGCGGAAATCCATGATATATTATGAAAATTAACCTTAATTAGCTGTAGTCCGCGAAAAACAGGAGAATGTGTATAATAATAATAATTTTTATTGAAAGGTATAAACGTAGTTATTAAAATTTAAAAAGATAAATTTTAATAACAAAATAATAATAATAATAAGTAACAATAAAAATATTGTAAACGCACGTCCGTCATAATAATTACTCTTTCTAATAGCAAGCGCATGGTGTAATTTATAATTACTTCAATACTTGTACTCCACACCAAACAGATTTTCGGCAATGTACCCTCTGCGCACGTTTCGCTCGGAAACCGCAGCATCCACTTATAAACACTTACCAATTATTAAAGGATTACTTAACAATTAATCATTGTAAAGTTAACATCTCCTGAGCAAATTTTTTTTTTCGTAATATTTCCACATACCATCAGGTCGGTTATCTTCTGTATCAGTTAGTTATTTATCGCTATAAAAAAATTAAGTGTCGATAGCGCATTGGGTAGGAGCTCGACTTCACTTTTGCGGCCCAAGTTCGAATCCTAACACGCACCTTTAACTTTACTAAGTTATGTGCGTTTTAAGTAATTAAAATATTACTTGCGTTAACGGTAAAAGAAAACATTGTGAGGAAACCTGCATGCCGGAGAGTTGTACATAATGTTTTCAAAGGTGTGTGGGGTCCACCTATCCGCACTCAACCAGCCTGGTGGACTACGGCCCTAGCCCCCTTGCTCTGTAGTGGGCCGGTAATGGGTCGATGTGATGATGATAAAAAAATGTTTTAACTCATTGTTCTTTTTAGTATGACTACATATTTTTTTTGCTGGCCCTACAATATTACAGAATCTCAAGAGTATTGAATCTTTATGTTAGTCATGCCTTATTATATCGGCTGGCTTCTAACGTCTTTTCATTTTTATTATAGGTGTTTTATTTACAATTATAGGTATTAATGTAGCCATGTTTTGTTACTATTTCTTTTAGTATGTACTTTATACGTTAGTTACCATAATCTGATACGCAAAGTAAAATTTACTATTAGTTCAATGAATAGCAAATGTAAATTTTTTGGTCAAAGTCAAAGTCAAAACTTAACGTAACTTGATTTAAGTAAGCCCATAGGTGGCACTTTTTATGCAAACATGAGAATTACTCGGTAGTGAGATGATGGCGATAACCATATTCGTAAACTTAAAACTAAAGCTACGAGGGTTCCAAACGCGTCCTGGTCTAAGAAGAAGCCCACAACAAACTTAGCCGGATGAACCATCATCTCACTACCGTGCAATGTACGCATCAAAAGTGCCACCTATGGGCCTACTTGAATAAAGATATTTTTGACTTTTGACTTTTGACTTTTGACTTTTATCTAATCTAAATCTCAGTCAAAACAGTTCTGTAGTTTTTACGTGAAAGAGTACCAAAAATCTTTTACGTTTATAATATAAAAAGGATTAAAAGAATATTTCGTTACAGAAAATCCCAAGAAAACATTACGCAATTAGAAGGTATTTAACGTCGGTCAATACGTATATCGATTTCCGTTAGGTTGTCGCATGGGAAAACTGCACCATAATAATTGGCTCATACATACCGTATGGGGCCTGAATAAACCTACCTAGTGTTCACTGACTACAATGTACTAACAGCGCTTTGTTTTTTTTTTGTAAGACAAGTTCATGATAGCGACTGTGATATAAAATAAATAAATATAAGTATACTACGACAATACACACATCGCCATCTAGCCCCAAATTATGCGTAGCTTGTGTTGTAGGTACTAAGGTGACTGATGAATAATATACAGATAAACACAGACTCAGAAAAACATTCATATTCATCACACAAACATTTTCCAGTTGTGGGAATCGAGCCCACGGCCTTGGACTCAGAAAGCAGGGTCGTTGCCCATTGTGCCAGTCGGCCGTCATATGGTAGTATGACCTGATGGTAAGTAACATGGCATCTAAAGTACAAAATTAATAAATAATTAATCAATGTAATCCAAAAACTTTAGATCGCAGATTGAATTTAGTGGTGCTTATCTCTTTCCTCATTTCTGATTTGATGACGTACAGATACTTCAAGCATAGCTCTCTCCGCCGCCCGCTGAATTTCTCTAAGTCTTCTTATGAGGCCCATAGTAAGCGACCAGAGCCGTAAAGCAACACGAAGAATTCTTAAGAACAAGTTACCGACATAACTCAATGATACGCGAAGGTGAAGTGACAATGGTCGGGGCACATGGCTCGAAGAACTGTTGGACGTTGGAGTCCCAATGTGCTGGAATGGCGACCCCAAACCGGAAAACGCAGCGTTGGTCGACCCTCAACGAGGAGTACAAACGACATATAGCGAGTCACCGGAAAGCGCTGGAAACCGTGGACTTTGGAACTCCTGTGAAAACATCTATAAGTATATCTCTAGCTCTTCCCTGTCAATAAGGATGGCTCTTTTACCTTAATAATTTTTTATAAAGAGCTGGCGTAAGACAGTTTTGTGTTGTTCAGTTAGCAATCAAGTCGGAAATTATAAATCTTGAAACTGACTCTGCTGGGAATCGAACTCGGGACCTGCCACTTAAATGACTACAACGCTCACTGCGCCCAGGAAGTTGGCAAGGAAATTGCATTTCACCTGTCACTTCTTTTTATGTTAAACGACGGTTATAAGTGCTGTTCATTATACAGTTAGTAGGTAGGTGTAGGAGAATAGTAATGATTTTTTTTTTTTTTTAACCTTAATAGACTAGCGCTTGACCACAATCTCACCTGATGGAAAGTGTAGATGTGGGCTTAGGTGAGACGCGCTTGCCTAGAAGATGTCTAGTCACTCATGTTTTAAAGACACCGAGGCTATAAGAATTAGGAAAGTGAATAATATCAATGCTAATTAAACTTTATATTCTACACTAGCGCTATATTCGTGCAGAACTAACTTTCAGTTAAACTTTAACTTAGATTTAACTGTTAAAGGATTAACTAAATGGAGTTTTGTCTACGTTTAGCTTATAATTCGTTCCGAGTCATGAACTTAACTGTAGTAAATTTAACTATTCTCTGCAAACTTTATGTAATATACCCAAATGACTTTGTTGCTAAATTTTAAAGCTGTTTTAATACTTTAATTAAATGTAACTCTTCACTAACAAAAGTTGAAAGTAACTTGTTGTTTCAACGTTTAACCCCCAGTTTCTGAAACGCAGATGATTTATTAAATTAGCAAATCAATGATCATTTTGTTGACGATTTCCGTGGCGCAGTGGTAAGCTCTGGGGCCTTATAAGTGGGAGGTCCGGGGATCGATTCCCGACGGGGGAAAATTTAATTTCTGATCTTTCTAGTCTGGTCTGGTGGGAATTTTAGTTAGTTTCCCTACCGAAAACGCGTTCCGCCAAGCAGTTAAGCGTTGGGTTACGAAACCGTAGGGTTATCAGTTAAATATTATAACTGTCATACCTCTAACAGGTTAGCCTGCTGCCATCTTACAGCGCATCACTAACCACCAAGTTAGATTGCAGTCAAGGGCTAACTTGTACAAGAATAATAAAAACTTTATGTTTAATAGCACACAGCTCTAATTTCAATGCTTTATTTTTAGTCGCGTCACTATGGGGAAAGTAATTAATAAAAAGTTATAAATAAAAATACTACGACAATACACACATCGCTATCTAGCCCCAAAGTAAGCGTAGCTTGTGTTATGGGTACTGAGATGACTGATGAATATTTTTATGAATAATATACATAAATACTTGGAATATAACACATTTCTAAATTGATAAGTACATACATAGTTGGTACTTCTAAGAATGTTTTAATAGCTAGATTTAAATTATTATTTTTTTTTTTTTTTATAATTTACTCGGTAATTTATTTTAATAATCATAAACTTTGGTCATGCATTATTTTTGTAACATCGTAAAATTGTTTTTTATACTTAATTCACAAATGGTTGAACCAATTGATGTAATAATCAAAATTATTATTGAAATAATGACAGATTTGTATGACATTCCGAAAGTGTACAGTTAGGTACCTCACAGGTCTTTCTTTTAACTCTAAAATATAATTTTTATTAATACATAACTATAACCTAAAATAAACTATTTAAAAACTAAATAAAATCTAAAACGTCCTCGAAACCACCGCAGCGAGGCACAGTTCCTAAGATGCTGGCAGCATTGCCCCTTTGGATGGCCAAACTAATTCGTTGGCCAAGGTAACTGCCCGCTCTAGGATCACCGGTATTTAGGTACCTACTTTGAAATAAAATATTTGATTTGATTTATACAGATAAACACCCAGATACTTAAAAACAGTCACGCTCATCACAGATAAAAGTTCCAGTAGTGGGAATCGATCCCACGACTTGTTGGACAGAAAGCAGGGTCGATGCAAACTGCGCCAATCGCCTGTCAAAGTGAAGTTTAAGCGGTGACAGTACAGTGGTTAGGGCTTTGACTTCCCAGCGAGTTGAAATCCCAGCACCTCTGACATTTCTTAGTAATGTGCGTTTTAAGCAATTAAAATATAATTTGCTTTAACAAAACTTAATTTCATGGATTTCCAATCTTGCTTCTATCCAATATTTGCTTTAACGTTTAGGAAACCTGAATTCCTGTGAGCTATCCATAATGTTATCAAAGGCGTGCACAGTCTTGAACACCGTCGCAAGGCTGTCTAGCTGTATTCTACAAGATATATTTCGGAGAGTGCTCACCAGGGCTAGCACGGGCGGGAGATAAAAATTATATCCCCCTTTTATATCCCCTGGCTAGGGATATAATTAACGTGCCCAACTGCTAAATCACTGGAACATGGAATAGGAGAAGTTTACCCCCATTTATACATACACATTGTAACATTACAATAAAACGCAATACTGACCCGCTAACACTAGATGGCGTTAGTTGTAGTTGCGTGAAATGTTAATCGCGCTAAAGAGATTTTTTCCCACTAGTACAAAACGGTGCCGCGGCCGACCATTGTCAATAACTAGCGGCACCTGGCCTTTCCTGGTAGTTAGGAACCTTACTAGTGGAGCCAATAGGACGTGCTTCCAGCAATTGCTTCCACTGCGTGGGACGTTAGCCCACTGTTCTCGACTGTCAAGTAATTCTAAGTGAACTCTCAATATAACTTTGTTCTTCACACGTGTCTTATAACTCCGTCGCCCCGCCCCTTTTGCCCCGTCACGTAGAATTGGTTCTTCTTCTTCTTCTCTTGATTTGGTTAAACCATCTCCTTTCTACCATCGAACTGAGAGGCACCGTTACGTTGTTGAAATACCGTCACAACGTACGAAGCGTTTTCCTTTCTGATCCGCACCGCAAACACCTGGATAGCCCTCCCAACTGCCCCGATGCGTATAATCTGGGTACCTTCAAATCAAGAGTGAATTGGCATCTACTAGGCAAGCGCGCCCCATCTTAGGCTGCATCATCAAACATCAGGTGTGATTGCAGTCAAGCACTTGTCTATATACTTAAAAAAAAAGTCCACCAGTCCCCGCTAAGCTATTGTGGACTACGATTATGGCTACGACAAAGGCCTAAACCCTTCTCCACCCCTCCACCCTATATAAATAAATAAATAAAAAAAAGTTTACGAAAGTGGTTATCGCCATCATCTCACTACCATGTAATTCTTATGTACGCATCAAAAGTGCCACCAATGGGCCTACTTGAATAAAGATATTTTCGACTTCGACTTCAAATAAATAAATAAACATACTACGACAATACACACATCACCACCTAGCCCCAAAGTAAGCGTAGCTTGTGTTATGGGTACTAAGATAGCTGTTGAATATTTTTTTATGAATATAATAGACATAAATACTTATAATATACAGATTAACACCCAGACATTGAAAAACATTCATGTTCATCACACAAACATTTTCCAGTTGCGGGAATCGAACCCACGACCTTGGACTCAGACTCAGTCGCTGCCCACTGCGCCACTCGGCCGTCATATATATCACCATATATATATGGGTAATGACCGTCATATATATATCGGTATATGTGGGAGATCTGTGCCCTGTAGTGGACCGGTAATGATATGATATGATAATGACATACGGTTGAAATTAATACAATTAAAGATGGTTAGCTGCCTCGTTGTTATAGCGCTTATGTACTTCGTTAATCGAAATAATCGTGTTATAACTTGAATTATTGATTTGAATGTCAATATCATTACTCATATTGCTTCATTGGATATGCAGAACGTAGAAACTAATTTACCTCCGAGCTAATTTACTTGTCACGACAGTTTAAGACGGATTAGACTTAGTCCAATAGAACGATGCGGTCTTATAACTGAAGATCACGTGCTCAATTTTCGACGAGGGCAATATGGGAATTTGTAATTCCTCAATTATCTCCGCTCTAGTCTATTGAGAGATTTTGTCGTGGCTTATTACCGGTGTACCGAAAATAGAGTGCCATCAAGCGATGTAGCGTTCTGGTACGATGTCGCGCAGAAACCGATAAGGGGTGTGAGTTTAATAAAATTGCGATACCCTAACAAAGCTGTTAGGGTATCGCAGTTTTATTAAACTAGATCTAGATACCGATCTTCTAGATCTAGTTTATTAAAACTAATCTATCTATCTATCTAATAAGGTCTAGGTATTAAGTCACGACACAAACTCTCAATAGACCAGACCAGAGAAAAATTATATATATAGCCAAATTAAATCTTACCAAAGTAGGTACTGATTGACTACCCCGCACAGCGGTTAATTACGATATGTGTCAATATATACCAACACTCTTAGTGGATTCCCGGCCTCCCTGAACGTCCTGCAACGAAAATTTATGTCGGAATATTATGCAGTGGGACAAGCGAGACAGTATCTTGGAATGTGGAAATGCCTACAAGATCACAGTGTCCAATAGATGACCATCGGTATTGACTACGATAATATGATACAACACGTAGATCTACCTAAAACAATCGTAGGGTCTGAGACCCTTCGTAGCTCGTAGCGTAGTAGTTCTACATTGTCTTTCCGTGTTTACTTTGTCGACATATAGAACTAAATTGTTTGTACAAAATGTAAATTGTTGATGTTGGAAAAGAGCAACTGCTGAGTTTCTTGCCGGCTTCTTCTCGGTAGAATCTGCCTTCCGAACCGGTGGTAGAATCACTACAAACAGACAGACTTGACGTTTCAAAAGTGCTTATATTAGGCCTACTTGAAATAAATGAATTTTGAATTTTGAATTTTTTGAATTTTGTTTGTTATAAGTGACTTTAAGGATGTAGTTAATCACACACGATGGACACTACGAAATAATTTAAGGGTGGTATTTATATGAATCGGTGATAGCCCAGAGGGTAGGACTTCGACTTCACTTTCGAGGGGGCAAGTTCGAATCCCGGTACGTACCTCTAACTTAGTCGTACGAGGCGACTTAGGGAATATAACGGAGAACGGATATCAGCGTCCTCTGTGCTAATACAACTTCTACTGCGATCGCCAGACATTCTTCCCCACATTGTGGTGAAGAGAAAACAGACCTGTTGGAATAGACCTTTAAACCTCCTGTGGACTGTTATATGCTTTGAATTACACTCGTATACAACGTGTGAATGAAAACCTTAATATTATTTCACAGCTCTAGAGCTGCAAATGTAATGTCTCTGAGACTAATCTGTGGAACAGAAAACTGAATAGTTTTTGAGTAAACCACTGCCATAGTTTTTACTCAAAGAAATCAGATACAGCCCTAACATCACATGCAAAAACTTTTAGGTACGCGTCGCGTAGCGTAGGTACCATGCGTGTGTCAGTTTTTTATCTTCAATAGGGTTGCCATAAGTAAACACTTAGAATTCATTTGTATAGAAAAATAAATATGCTTCTTTTGATTTAATATTTTTACAAGGTGATTCCTTATGAAATATACTTTTGCATCATTCAACATTATTTCGTAATTCGGTTACACGTTGTATATGTTTAGAGTCAGATGACGCTTAAGTGGCGCAATACTTCTAACTCGAATAAAGCATCGAAACGGCACCAAAGAATTCCCAACTTGCAGCAAAGTCGTTAGGTATAACTGAAAAACTTTCCTAGGAGCAGTTTAGTACAGAATTCTGCGCTATTAACTTCATGGCTGGTAACGAATAACAATGAAAGCATAAAGAAAGGAACTTGCTAAAGGGCTAGCACAGGCAGGAGACAAAAATTACATCCCCAGATTATATCCCTGACAAGGGATAAAATTAACGTGTCCTACTACTAAAGCACGGAGACCTGGTATAGGAGAAGTTTACCCCCGTTTATTATTACACATATATTATCTGGATATTATTTCCACTTGTGCGCCAATGCTCGGAGAGTTGATAAAGCTGTGGGAGAATGGAAATTTTTATCCTTTCCCGTGGGTGATAATTGCCTCCCGCCCATGCTAGCAGTGCTGCAGTCTTTATGGAACTTTTTAAAGTAAAAAAACCTCTGAATTTTAATATATTGTACAATATGCTACTAGTTAAACCCTCTTCATTAATATCAACCCATATTTAAGGTGGTGTGAAAATAAATGTAATCCGCCATTTTGTGGCGAAAGCCATCATGGACCGATTTTAAAACGTAGCTACACTGATGAATGTACTTTTCAAACAAAAAAAAAAACTAAATCAAAATCGGTTCATCGTTTGGAAAATGGCATTTCACAGACAGACACACACACACTAGTCATTTTTGCGAGGGTTAATGAAAAACCATCGCCTATAAACAGTTGTTTTGTCACTTCACAGTGTATGCAAGCATAAATAAGTGCAGCCCTGTGCATAAGATAAAATGCAATTGAAATACTTTGTTTATTTTACAGATAAATTTTGGTCATGCGGTGTGGAAAATGTGTCAAAATATAGCCGGTGTAATAAACAAGAAAAAACATGTGAACCAGAAAAATAATTTATTTTTCTCGAAATTGTAACATTGAATAGTCGTACGAGTATATTATGCGCAAAAACTGATACCTTATATCTGGACGAGCTCAAAGAAAATCGCAAGATTGTAGCTTACTTTTAGTTTAACCCATTTTCATTATAATGGAAATTAAGCTTTGCTATACTCTCTGGTGCCATTTTTCATTATTTTTTTTATATTTTGCATCAATGATAATAATAAAACTGTCTCCCTATTATTATTATAAATGTCAATGTAAGTTTGTTTGTTACGCTTTCACGCAAAAACTACTTAACTGATCCTCATGAAACTTTGTACACATATTCTAAGAAGTGTTAGAAGTGATTTAGGATACTTTTTATCCCGACATTAAGCTCGGTTCCTTTGGGAGAGGGGATGAGTGTTTGAAGATTATAATTTTTTTGAGGTTATAATATATGTTTAATTTTGCCAAAACTGCTGTTGAGATAGAGGACAGAACTCCTCAGCGGACAGCAAAGAAGAAGATGCTGAAAACTTTATTTTTTTTTAGATCTACAACTAAATTTAATGCCACATTAAAAAACAAAATCAAACGCAGACGAAGTCGCGGGCAACAGCTAGTATTAAATAAATTATATACCTGATAACGACAAGAAATGGTCATAAATTAGTGACATCTGCATATCGTCTGCGAAAGGTGCAGAAGTCATTTGTGGGACTGAGTATACGCTTTTATAATATGATTCCTGAGGTAATTTTGGACCTACCAATACATAAGTTTAAAGAATGTGTTAAAACACATTTATTACAGCGAAGTTATTATACAATTGATGACTTTCTTAATGACAAGGTTGCTTTGAAGCATCCGGCTCCGCTTTCATCTCTCACAAGATAGAAAAATGAAATGAATTTTGAAATGTAAAATGTAAATTGTTAATGTTGGAAAAAAGCAACTGCTGAGTTTCGTGCCGGCTTCTTCTCGGTAGAATCTGCCTTCCGAACCGGTGGTAGAGTCACTACACACAGAAAGACTTGACGTTTCAAAAGTGCTTATATTAGGCCTACTTGAAATAAATGAATTTTGAATTTTGAATTTTTTTTATATTGACCACCAATATTTTTTTATTATTATCCTGCATTACTCTGATGGTACCACGATTCTCCAAACATTATTACAGTCTAAGGTTAAATTAGGCATCAAATGGCGCAGGGATGCCTAAACGGCAGGGATGCCTAAACGCATTTCCCAGCGAAAAAAAAAAAAAAAAAAAAAAAAAAAAAAAAAGCATCAAATGGCACTAAAGACTTGCAACAATGTCGTTAGGTATAAGAGAAAAAGTTTCCTGGGAGTACTTTGGTACAGAATTATCTGCTATTAACTTCATTGCTCGTAACCGATTACAATGCAGGCGTAAACAAAAGTAAATCTAGCTGAAGTAGACTGTAAGGAACTCTACAGAGAAGTAAAATGCATTTCAGCTGGACCGTCGAGCCAACCGTCGAATTGTATTAACCGATGGACGTCAAAAACAGGACAAATATATCTTGTAAGGATTTCCACAATAAATAAAGTAAAGTTCATCACAAGAGGAAAGTTTTAGTCTTTTATTATAATTTTTTCTTTTTATAAAGACGCTCGCATTGCGTCACGTTTTTTTGTTTGTGTTTTTTTTTTATTTTTAACAGTTTATGTAATAGAAGGTATCTTTATTGTTTTTATATTTTTGATTGTGGTTTTATAATTATTAAAGTGAAACTTTTATTACATCGTTTCAGACTATTTCGACTATGTGTTGCATGTCGCGTGACGGTCGGCTGCGGAGTAGGGATAAAGTGACAGAAGCTCGTCAGAGCAGCCGAGGCCAATGGCAGCGCCTGTAGTTCGCATCAGCTGACCGTGTAGTGTAGAGACTATCACTCATTTGTGCCAGTGCTCCATAAAATATTGGTAACATTTATAAACTGTAAAACTCATGATGAAGATGGAGTTGATAATAGAATGATTGAAAATAATTGAAAAACGGATTAAAATGACTTAACGATTATAAAATATTGTTTTCAGTTTTTTAATATGTGTATACATAAAATATAAAGTTAAGTTTTATACATACATAAAACGTTAAGTTTTATGTATGTCGTTCTATAAAACACAGAGTTCAATAAAAATATTAGTTGTCACTCCCATTTTTTAAGTATAAAATAAGTTTGTGAATTTATAATTTCTGAATTTTCTCTAGTCTGGTCTGGTGGGATTTAGTTTTCGTGTGAAACCGATTAGGGGTATGACTACCATACTCCCTAACAGGTTAGCGCGCTACGATCTTAGTACTGCATCATCACTTACCACCAGGTGAGATTGATTGTTCAAGGGATAACAGGCAGCATTGAAAAAAAACCGAAAATTAAAAATTAAAACACCAGAAGTAGTAACAATTGCTAAAACCTAGTTAGCGAATTCGCTGAATCGGGTATTGCTCAATGATCAGCGCTTCTTGAACTGGGGATGAAATTGTTGAATAAACTTCAACTCAGTGAATTGCATGTTTACTAACAATAAAAGCTAATGCTAATTGCATCCCGGGGCAAATTGTGAAACAGTTGTTACGTTTCAACAGCATTTTTGCAATATCTCTTAGCAACTTTGATATGCTACAAACTTTGTCACGTTGACCTCGCCGAAATATATTGGGTATTTGTTTTAGACGTTTTGTTCTTTTTAAAAATAATAATAAATAAAATAATAAAATAAATAATAAATATACTACGACAATACACACATCGCCACCTAGCCCCAAAGTAAGCATAGCTTGTGTTATGGGTACAAAGATGACTGATGAATATTTTTATGAATAATATACATAAATACTTAGAATATGCATATAAACACCCAGACACTGAAAAACACTCATGCTCATCACACAAACATTTTCCAGTTGTGGGAATCGAACCCTCGGCCTTGGACTCAGAAAGCAGGGTCGCAGCAAACTGCGCCAATCGGCCGTCGATGAATAGTGTCGAGATAGAATAGAATGTCGTATTCGAGTTTACAAGGAAGTAATGGTTTATAGTTCATGTAATGTAAGTTTTTTTTGATTTAGTTTAGTTTTCAATTATTCTTTTTATGTTATAGTGTAGTGCGTAGTGATGGGTCATAGATACCAAATAAATAAATAAAATAATAATAATAATAATATCGGTATTTTTTACTCAAGTGCAGTGTAGCTTTTTCATCGTCATCAACCCATTAACGGCCCACTGCAGGGCACTGGTTTTCTCCCAGTGAGAAGGGTTTAGGCCTTAAGCCACCACGCTAAACAAGTGCGGATTGGTGGTCTTCACACATCTTTGTGAACATTATAGTGAATTCTCTGGCATGCCGGTTTCCTTGCGATGTTTTCCTTCACCGTATAAGCAAGGGATGTTTAATTCTTAAAACGCACCTAACTCAGAACAGTCAGAGGTGCGTACCGGGGTTCGAACTCGGCTCCCGAAATTAAAGCCGAGGTCCCACCCACTAGGCTATCACCGCTTCTTGTAATCTAAAGATAAGGATTTTAGTCAATCTATAAATATTCATATATATTAATTATAGATTGACTTAAATCCTTCTAGAATATTCACTTCAAATAAACATGTTAAAATATTTGCAATTTAAGGCTTTTATTTACTTTGCGACCTTAGGTATAAAAAATAACGTAAAAGATGAGCATGCTGCTCCAAATGTTATTTAAGATAGGAATAACACTAAAAAGTAGGTTAATAAACTTAAAAAGTTTGGAAAATCCAAAAGTGCACGCCTCATAATCTCATTTTTTTCACAATAAAATTGAATTTTTTTGAACTGAAACTTTCAATGCTCATTACAATTTCATATTTTCATATTAATTATTTGTAAACAAGACACGGTAATGTCACAATGATTGCACATTGAAAGTTACAATTAATATTAGCTAGAATAATTACATGGAAATTTAACGACAGTGAATTGAACGCTCATATTAACTAAGAAATTATGTCGTGTGTTACTTTAGATAATTAAAAAAAAATTATTCCGATACGATAATTTTTTCGACCAATTTTGATGCCACATACACCCGTCCATACACGGACGTCCAGAAAAGATTATGTTTAATGTTATTATTTACTATGTTAAACAAAAAAAATGTTATTGAAATGTATTTTATGTGCCTGACAAATTATTTGACTTGATATTAGTGTACTCAAATTAACCTGTAAGTGCAATATAAATAACAAAAAATCAATTTCAGTTTCGAGAAAACTGCTTTTTTTGAAATGTCGAGAGTAGAGCACAACCTCAACGCTTCGCTTATGAGGCGTGCGATAATTTAAAAAGTAACATGAAAATTAACATTTTTGACGATAATAAGAAATGCGAAGTAAACAATTTTTATTTTCAAAATTCTCGTATCACAGTGTTTCTAATAAAACTCATCCGAAAAGGCTTGAGCGATTCCGATTTACTTTTGTGCGTTTAATCGGCATCGGATTCGGCATTAAAAATAATACAACCCAACATGTTCACCCTTCTGCACCAACTATTTTTTAAAGGCAAAAAAGTACTTTCAAACAGAAGAAATAGTTTGCATCTTACAGACTGCCATGGGGTACATTAATTTTTATCCCGGGAAAATAAAGGATTCGACTCCTTTATTTTCACGGAATCTTTGAGAACCCAAAATAAACGCAAACGAAGTCGCGTGAAACAGCTATTAATCTAAAAACGTTAAAATATTGTAGAAATAATGTTTTTTTGCTAAGAAAGACCACAATTAATTGTTGTAAATACCACATTATATATTCTTTCCATCACACTGTCAAACTTTCACATTTCACACTTTCTATAACACTCTTCACACGTAATAATAAGTGTTAAAAGTTGATATAGATGTTTAGTTTCATATTCTATTTCTCCTTAGTTAAATAAAAAGATGAACAAGTTACAGATTTTCTCGTTAAAATGCGCAGAAAATGCGCAAATTTAAATTTATCATACATATACATGTACTTTCTAAGTATTCATGATCAAATTCTTTTATTTGCATAAAACATAAATGGTAAACTTTATTATAGTGATATTGTTACTTTAAAATATAAATATAACCTAATATAAACTATTTAAAACTAAATAAAATCTAAAACGTCCTCGAAACCACCGCAGCGAGGCACAGTTCCTAAGATGCAGGCAGCATTGCCCCTTTGGATGGCCAAACTAAACTTTTTAAAATGAGTATAAAAGATGATGATGATGATAAACTATTGAATGAAAGAATGAATGAATACACTTTTATTTTACACTAAAGAAAAAAGCTACATCGCTACTATCGCTTCTTTGGTTGCCTCGAAGACATCGCTACATAGCGATTTCTTCCAGCCAACCAAAGAAGCAGAAGGGAAAAACGTAGAAAAGAGGTAGGGAGGTATTGCGCCATTTTTGTTTTATTTATAACTAAGATACGTTTAATTGGGCAGCGATTTTCAATAGGAAATCATCCAGTGTCATTCTGAAGCTAATCAAACTGGAACTATATCTACATAACCATTCACTTCATTCTAATAGAATTTTGGCATATCCAAACATCAGTGTTGTCTTTCAAGTTTTTGTGAAATTCCATTTAATAACATTATCAAAAAAATACAAATATTAAACACATCGAGCTGCTAGCTTTGCTTCTGTTAGTTTTTTTTTTTTTTAATTTATATATCCTCATTTATTGTTTGTAATATGTATAAATATATAGACCCAGTTTGGCCCTTCACCACATGTAGAATACAATTGATGTATGTATATAGGTATGTATGTAGGGGGTGTAAGTGGGTGTGGCTATTACCAGTCAGCCTCCCAAATTGCCAACCTCACCTGCACGTGGTGCACCCTGCCGTTTAACCGACGAGGCTCTGGCGACCGACAAGTGGCGGTATAACCACTTCGAATTGGCTAGGCTGAACAAATGGCACAGACCGGTGTCGGGCAGCAGCGACGCCGGGGCGATCAGTTTAGCCCTGCGATGACCAACCCGCCTGCCCAGCGTGGTCATTATCGGGCATATCTTTAATGGGAAGGAGAAAAAAACCACAGCCCCTAGTTCCCGGCGGCCCCGCTATTCCTGGCTCTGGCAGCGGTTATGGTAACGGCGGGGCAAGGGGTGTTAAGAATCTCCGGCAGAGATTCCGCTGCCAACCCCGACGACTTGACCTGGCAACATACAACGCACGCACGTTGAGGACCGATGGAAAGGTGATTGAGCTGGAAGAAGTGGTGAGCAAGTTGCGCTGGGATATTATAGGATTGTCTGAAGTCCGGCGAGAGGGGGAGGACTCGATAATCTTGGAATCCGGCAACTTGTTTTACTACCGGGAGGGTGACCAACAGTCACAGGGTGGTGTCGGGTTTATCGTCCACAAGTCTCTCGTCAACAATGTTGTAAAAGTCGAAAGTGTGTCGAGCAGGGTAGCATACCTTATACTCAGAATTACCAAACGGTATTCGTTGAAGGTCATACAGGTATACGCGCCGACTTCGGCACACCCAGACGAGGATGTAGAGGTTTTGTATGAGGACATTTCAAAGGCCATACATGCCTCGAACACCTACTACAATATTGTGATGGGGGATTTCAACGCGAAGCTTGGCGAGCGAACTGGTTCAGAGTTGAGGGTGGGGCAATTTGGGTATGGGCAACGGAACCACAGGGGTCAAATGTTGGCTGACTTCATGGAGAAGGAGGGCCTTTATATGATGAACTCCTTCTTCAAGAAGCGGCCACACAGGAAATGGACCTGGATAAGCCCCGATGGTTCCACGAGAAACGAGATCGACTTCATCATGTCGACCAAACGGCATGTATTCAATGATGTCTCTGTGATCAACAGGGTTAAAACCGGAAGTGATCACCGTATGGTAAGAGGCACATTGAGTATAAACGTTCAACTTGAAAGAGTCAGACTGGTGAAGTCTACACTCCGGCCTACTCGTGCCCATATTCAAAACCCCGAGAGCTTTCAACTAGAACTACAGAACCGGTTCGGTTGCCTAGCAGATTGCGACACTGTGGACGATTTGAACAACAGGCTGGTAGAAACTGTCCAAACAGTCGGGTCCAAATTCTACAAGGCCCACCGTAGAAACAAGGCCAATAGGTTCTCAACCAATACACTCAAGCTTATGACGGAGAGGCAAGAGATGAGACTACAGTCTATAGCAGACGCGTCCGCTTACCGGCGGATTAATAGGCAGATCTCTAAATCACAGACTCGTGATATGCGGCACTTCAATACAGAGCGTATTAAAAATGCCATCGAGCAAAACAGAGGCTCTAAAGTGTTCGCTAGAGATCTGTCTATCGGTCAGAGCCAGTTGATGCGACTGAAGACCAATAATGGTAGTCTTGTCTCTTCCAAACCTGAGATCTTGGGTGAGGTTGAGAACTTTTATGGACAGTTGTACACCACAGTACAGACGCCTGTTGAAGATTTGACTAAGGATCCTAGAGCCAAATTAACTCGACACTATACCGAAGATATCCCAGACGTCAGCCTATACGAGATTAGTGTGGCTCTCAAGCAGCTTAAAAATGGCAAGGCGCCGGGTGATGACGGAATAACGGCAGAACTCCTGAAGGCAGGTGGAAAACCGATACTGAAAGTCCTTCAGCGATTGTTTGATTCCGTTATTCACCAAGGCACAACGCCAGAGGCATGGCACAGGAGTGTGGTGGTTCTGTTCTTCAAAAAAGGTGATAATACCTTGTTGAAGAATTACAGACCCATCTCGCTGCTGAGTCATATCTACAAGCTGTTTTCGAGAGTCATTACGAATCGTCTCGCTCGTAGGTTTGATGACTTCCAGCCTCCCGAACAAGCCGGTTTCCGTAAGGGCTTTAGTACCATAGACCACATTCATACGCTGCGGCAGGTTATACAGAAGACTGAAGAGTATAACCGGCCACTTTGCTTAGCGTTTGTGGACTATGAAAAAGCCTTTGATTCGGTGGAAACTTGGGCTGTGTTTAGGTCACTGCAGAGATGCCGAATTGACTACCGGTATATCCAAGTGTTGCAGTGTTTGTACAAAAACGCCACTATGTCAGTTCGTATACAGGATCAGACTACGAGACCAATCCAATTGCAGCGAGGCATGCGACAGGGAGATGTTATCTCCCCGAAACTATTTACCGCTGCGTTGGAGGACGTCTTTAAGCTTCTGGAATGGAACGGACTTGGCATCAACATTAACGGCGAGTACATCACTCAACTTCGGTTTGCCGACGATGTAGTCATAATGGCAGAGACTCTGGGAGACCTAAATACGATGCTCGATGGCCTCAGCAGAGCTTCTCAACAGGTTGGCCTACGAATGAACATGAGCAAGACGAAGATTATGTCTAATGCTCATGTTCCGCTTCAACCAGTAATCGTTGAGAACACTGCACTCGAAATTGTTGACGAATACGTATACCTAGGACACACGATCCAGTTAGGTAGGTCCAATTTCGAGAAGGAGGTGAACCGCCGAATCCAACTCGGATGGGCAGCGTTCGGGAAACTCCGTGCCATCTTTTCGTCAGAAATCCCTCAGTGCCTGAAGACGAAAGTCTTCGAACAGTGCGTGTTGCCAGTGATGACTTATGGCTCTGAAACATGGTCGTTAACTATGGGCCTCATAAGAAGGCTTAGAGTCACTCAGCGGGCGATGGAGAGAGCTATGCTCGGAGTATCTCTACGCGATCGAATCAGAAATGTGGAGATTCGTAGAAGAACCAAAGTTACCGACATAGCTCAACGAGTCGCGAAGCTTAAGTGGCAATGGGCCGGGCACATAGTTCGGAGAAAGGATGGACGTTGGGGTCCCAAGGTGCTGGAATGGCAGCCCCGTACTGGTAAGCGCAGCGTTGGTCGACCCCCAACGAGGTGGACAGACGACATTAAGCGCGTCGCAGGTAGCCGTTGGATCCAAGCGGCTCAGAATCGTGGAACTTGGAACTCCCTACAAAAGACCTATGTCCAGCAGTGGACGTCTATCGGTTGATGTGATGATGATGATGATGATGATCCTCATTTAGATGAACTTAGAAATGCTAATAATTGCCTGGTTAATTAAAAAAAAACATTCTCAGTGAAGTTGAGAGGAAAGGACTAACCTCTAACGCTTCACGTTATGAGACGCGCAAAATTCAAATATTCTAGGCGAACAAAAGAGTTTTTCTGCAACACTAAGTATACTCAGGTTATAACTAGAAAATGGCTGGGTCAAAGCATCCTTATGCAATTCGTGCAAATTAGAAATTAGTTTCGTTTTGCGCGCTCTTAACTTAAATGGAGTTTTGTCTGCGTTTGTCTAGTAATTCGTTCCAAGTCATGAAGTTAATAGCACTAAATTTTATACTAAACAATTCCTTGGTAACTTTTGTATTCACGATAAAAGCGTCGTCTAGCGTCGCGCTATTTTGTCGTATACCTATGTTTTGTATGTTTGTGTGTGTGTGTGTGTGTGTGTGTGTGGGTGTGGTGTGTTTATTTATTCATAAAATGATTAATGTTTGCTGTATAAGCAGATGCTTGCATTATTAGAATAAATATTAAATACTGAATTTTTTTGTTGTTTATGTATTTTTTTATTCTTAAGTAAATAACACTAAATTTATTTACTTCAGCTTTTGTGATATTTTCAACGAGAATGGTTAAGGCCATAGGCCTAAGCTGTCAAAGTTATAAACTCTCGGGAATCCAGGTTTTCCTCCCGACGTTTCTCATCATCATTAAACCAAGTGATATTTAATTAACAATGTTCGCCATCGAAATAGTGGCTGAATTCTGAAAAATGGATAGGTACGAAGCAGTGAAACTTTACACAATACATTTACAATTCAAAAGAGGAAAATTCTAAACTTGTAACAAACGTTATTGTTATCTAACAAGAAAGAATTCGTGTTAAAAGTTACTTTAAGTTCATCCTTTATGCGTACTCGTCTGGCCCGACTCGAGTATGTTGAAGAATAAAATTGTTGGGAGCGTCTCGCACTTAGCAATTTGAAGTAGGACTGACTCATTCATGGAAAATAAAAAAAAAAACTTTTCTTATTTCGCTCGCAAGTCACATCGGCAAAAAGTCGAAACATCTGGGAAAAGGTAGACGTTGCAAACCCGTTATAGCCAAGTAAGTACCCAGTACTGCATACATTTTACAAAGCAGACGTAAATTGAGTGCTTTCAAACAAATTTGTACCTTAACAAGATAAACGTAAAGTTGAATTCTGTTCACATAATGTAAGTTCGCGTGGCTGTCTACAATGTTGCTTAGAAGAGAAATGTAGTAAAACAAAAAACATCACTTGATTTTTAACCTTGAGAAAATGGGATAGGGTAATGTTTAGAGTGGTTCGAATTTTCTTATTGTAAATTATGTACTGTTTTGCGACGTTTTAACCCATCACTTGTTACCAGTTTTGCTTAGGGTGCGTTAAACTTTGCGTGAATAAAAAAATACGTCTAGTTCCATTTGTAAATTTATATCCATTTCAAAGTAGACGGAGTGGATAAAAAAATAAAGAAAACTCGGGGAATTTATGTTGAATTCTTGTTTAGAAAATCTTTTTACTTATTTAAGGTAAATGGTAAGGATTATCTATACCTACGTATATTGTATTAAAAGTACTAATTCATTTATTTCGTAAACATAAGCTAAATTACGAGCGTTGTTACAGAATATTTTCAAAAAAGCTCCAATTCTTATTTTTTAGTATTAGATACCTAATTGTGCCCTTATTCCTTTGTTACTTCTCCCCCTACCCCCATTATACATAAAAAAACAAATATATACCTACTACGACAATACACACACATCGCCATCTTGCCCCAAAGTAAGCGTATTAAGCGTGTTATGGGTACTAAGATGACTAGTAAATATTTTACAAACAATAATATTCAGATAAACACCCAGACACTGAAACACATACATGTTTTTTTTAATTCCACTACAAATTAGCCCTTGACTGCAATCTCATCTGGTGGTAATTCATGATGCAGTCTAAGATGGTAGAGGGCTAACCTGTTATACCCCTGAATAACCCTAATCCGTTTCCCGATTCCAGAAACCCCATTTTTTGTCGGGCAGCAGTGAGTGGCATAGCAAAGTTAAAGGGAATACGAACTCGGTACCCCGAAAGTGAAGTCGAGAACCTACCCAATGCGCTATCACTGCTTCTAATACTGGCCTCCCCTTAAATTTTTATAACTCTTACTGGAAATTTTGCCGGCCGACTGGCGCAGTGGGCAGTGACCCTGCTTTCTGAGTCCTAGGCCGTGGGTTCGATTCCCACAACTGGAAAATGTTTGTGTGGTGAACATGATCGTTTTTCAGTGTCTGGGTATTTATCTGTATATTATAAGTATTTATGTATATTAGTCATACAAATATTCATCAGTCATCTTAGTACCCATAACACATGCTACGCTTACTTTGGGGCTAGATAGCGCTGTGTGCATTGTCGTAGTATATTTATTTATTCAAATTTGTAGGCTTTGGATGATGATGACGATGTTTGAATGGATTTAAGCAACAAACTTTTCTCCTATTTAATGAATAATAAGTTTAGAAGCCCGTAGAAAAAAATGTCCTTTGCGCTCCTTTATAATACCTATTCCTTTATCTTTTATTATTCTATCTCAATTCTTTCAACCTATTCATAGAAAAGGTTAAGTAAACTAACTTGGATAGAAAACGCTTTATCAAAAGAGTTTATTAGAATAAAAACTAGGAGAGTCGATTAAAAAAAAATTAGATTCTTTATCTTACAAGAAAAGATTTTTTAATTAGCATTAATTTAAGTACATATAAATAAAATGGCCCACATATTTTCATCATCATCATCATATCAACCGATAGACGTCCTCTGCTGGACATAGGTCTTTTGTAGGGAGTTCCAAATTCCACGGTTTTGTGCCGCTTGAAGCCAGCGGCTACCTGCGACGCGCCTAATGTCGTCCGTCCACCTCGTCGGGGGTCGACCAACGCTGCGTTTGCCAGTGCGGGGCTGTCATTCCAGCGCCTTGGGGACCATCCCAACGTCCATCCCTCCTGTGCCCCGCCCATTGCCACTTCAGCTTCGCGACTCGTTGAGCTTCTACGGATCTCCACATTTCTGATTTTATCACGTAGAGATACTCCGAGCGTAGCTGCGCCCCAACCCGCCTGCCCAGCGTGGTCATTATCGGGCATATCTTTAATGGGAAGGAAAATAAAACCACAGCCCCTAGTTCCCGGCGTTTTTTCAGTAGGGCACAAATCATTGAACTTTGAAATCATCTTACTAAGAAAAATCATTAACTGCAACCCATTCCATGTAAATTTCATCATCGTCATCATCATCAATCCCACGACTGGGCACAGACATCTTTTAAGTGTCATTACTGAAAGATGAATAGTTGGTGGCTTTAAAAAAAGCGTGACACGTCCAGATTCAATTTAAAATATTTTTTTTCCGAAGCCGTTTTAGCCCAGTGGGTAGGTTCTCGACTTACTTTTCGGGGGCCGAGTTCGAATCCCAGCACCTCTGACTTTTATCTCTATCACTTGAACGGTGATGAAAAACATCGTGAGGAAACCTGCATGCCTAAGAGTTCTGGAAAATGTTCTCAAAGGTGTGTGGAGTCCACCGATCCGCACTGGGCGAGCGTGGTGGACGGCCTTAACCCCTTCTCACTGTGGGAGACCCGTGCCCTGTAGTGGACCGGTAATGGGTTGATATGATAATGATGACATTGATGTCAGATAGTCCCCCTGATGCTTAGTCGGAATCACACGTCCTACTTGCCCTGTGTTTATCAAATTGATGCGTAGGTGCTAGAGGACAACCACGCCATTTCGACTGGAGCTTTAGTAAGGTAACGTAGTCGTGACAGCCGATTGGCGCAGTTTGCAGGGACCCTGCTTTCTGAGTCCAAGACCGTGGGTTCGATTCCCACAACTGGAAAATGTTTGTGTGATGAGCATGAATGTTTTTCAGTGTCTGGGTGTTTATTTGTAGATAATAAGAATTTATGCATATTATTCATAAAAATATTCATCAGTCATCTCATTACCTATAACACAAGCTACGCTTACTTTGGGGCTCGATGGCGATGTGTGCGTTGTCTTAGTATATATAAATTAAAGTAAATATTTCTTTATTCAAATTATGGCACTTTTGATGCGTACATTAGGTCCATGTAAAATATGACATACAAGTGAGTTGATGGCGATAACTGAATTCGTCAACTTAAAACTATAACTACGAGGGTTCCAAACGCGCCCTGGTCTAAGAAGAAGCCCACAACAAACTTAGACGGTTGTTATTTTTTTTTTGTTATCACCATCTGACATTGTCATTAAAAACTATTTAAGAAGCAACCTGGTCAGAACAATAATAGGAAAGAAGTTACATAGTTATTTTTTTCATCGTAGCATATACTCACTTTAAGAAAAAGTATAACTGATGAGTTCAAGAGTTTTACTTTAAATCAAAAATGTAAAAATACTTATGCATACAATTTTATGTTACATAGCCGTAGCATACATACATACAGACGAACGGATAGACATAAGTAAAGAAGGACAGCTGCAAATACATGGGTAAGAAATTATAAGGGTTTCTCGTTCGACTAAGGAACCCTAAAAGCTTTTAATATTATTGATGTTGTCACTTTTATAACTTTTTTATAAGACAACCTCGCGTGTCAAATACCTACTTCTTTTGGTCAAAGAAATCACATTAAAAAAGTCGTTTAAGTTAATTTGTCGCAAAATTTCTAACGATGACAGGCGTTCGCGATTATTTTGATAAACATCGAGATTTTTTAATCGCCGAATTTTGACAGCCTTTTTATAATACACCCGACCGATTTTAAATATTTAATATAATTGCAGTTTTACTATACCTACCAGTGAAAAAAATAATATAGAAAATTTGAAGCAGGTCATCAAATTAAGTACCTATTCGAATATAACTGATATTCTGCTGCATGAAACGAATGCCGCACTGCTCCCCTGACACTCGCTATAGGATGTTTATAACCACCAAACTTGTAATGGAATGTTACTTTTTTTACACATTAATAATAGAGATTAGTCAGATTAACTGAGTCACTGTTGTAATTCTGTTTGTCTGTCTGTGAATTTTCTAAATTATCATTTTCTAAACAACGACTATAAAACATAAATACAAAGAAATATACTACGACAATACGCACATCGCCATCTAGCCCCAAGGTAAGCGTAGCTTGTGTTATGGGATAAATATTTTTATATATGATATACATAAATACTTATAATATACAGATAAGCGACCAGACACTAAAAAACATTCATGTTCATCATACGAACATGTTTCAGTGGGAATCGAACCCACGGTCATGGACTCAGAAAGCAGGGTCGCTGTCCACTGCGCCAGTCGTCTGTCAAAAAACTATGAACTGACTGAACTCTTACTTCTAAATACTACAGTTCTAAATTAGTCTAAAATTCGTAAGTGTCTGGGCAAGCAGTAAGACCGATATAAATAGGAGTGTTTCCTGCCAAAGTACCTACGGAACCCGCAGTGCATAAGTTTCACTCGCACTTAACGGAATTTTACAAGTGTTTTTATTATATTCATTGACACTTTTGTTAACTAAAGATGGCGAGTTTTTAACAATTGACTTCTGGTGACTAGCAATTTTTCACGGATTCCTTTATAGTAGTAGGTATGCAATTACCAATATAAATAATATTAACGGAAAGTCAATCAAATCTACCTCTATGTTGAAGCAGTAAGTGTTGTGGCTTTTTTATGGAAGGAGGAAAGGACAATTTGAAAATTTATAACTCTACTAGCGGACCCCAGCGCGATCTGTCGGGCTAATTTGTTAATCTAAACCATCCAGGGTGCCACCCAAACGTATACATATAAAAATTGAATGATGTAAGTTTATTGTTTAACTAAAATAAAGCAAAATCTAGCCCGGCGAAGCGGGCTGGGGACTGTTTTATACTCGGCAAGAGAACAAATTTCCAAAAGTTCCCCATTTGGAAATTTGCTCTCTTTTTCATTTTCGCCGTGGCCAACTACTAACTACTAACTTTGCAACACAATTTTTTTTTTAATTTCAATATATTATTTGATAATCGAAGAAAAAAGACAAAAGTCATGTTAAAAGTTCTGAAAGCTAAGATATAAGTGTTACACAATAAATGGATATCTCCAAACCGAAAACGGACAACTTAGTTAGCCAAAGTCACGTACGAATATCGGGTCTTGCTGTCCTACTATTATTGCTGATAGTATGAGAGCAGGTAGACAGTTTGGTTTTATTGCAAGGCCAAAAGTTCCTATATATCATAATATAATTTCATATTCATTACGGTAACTCTTGAGCAACAAGGATGATTACACTTAATATTAAGTATTTTGATAAAATTAGTATATTATCTATATCCTTTAACAGTCCACTGTTGCCCATAATCACCACGCTGGGAAGTAGTAGCATAGAGGACGCTGCTGCCGCAGAAAACTATTCTAACGAAACTTAAAGACATACACTTAATTTATTTTTCTTTATTACCAAGCCTTTATTTGTACACAACTTTGAAGAGAGGGAAATAAAAGAAGAAAAAGTAGGATAAAAAGGCGGCCTTATCGCTTAGTAGGGATCTCTGCCAGGCAAAATAATTATCATATAGTATTTAGTAATTAGCACAAGTAAGAATCATATAATAAATAAATATAAAATAATAAATATTATTAACATATATTAATATGGCATGGATGCCTGCTGGGGGCAGAACTATTTTCTGATAAAATTGAGAATTAAGACTCTACATGCTACTTTGATTTCTCGATACGGTATTAAAGCATTGGTTTTAGTAGAGAACGATTAACGAGAACGAGATAATAAGCAGCAGAATTTTCGGCAATGTAATTAAAAATAAGAACTTATTCAAAGTATAAGTCTATTGTTTTACTACGACCCCCCAATAATTAAGTATTCACTGTTTCTGACATTTACATGAAACACGGTATGCGATTAAAATTGTGGCCGGTTCAACGCTTTCGCTATATCGTTGATCACCTCCTAGACTTTTAGTGGGTACGAAAGCTTGAAAAGTTTTTGTGTTCCAACTATTTATATTGTAAACGCCTTTCCTTCATAAAAGGCACGCGCAGCAGTTTTATTTCTATTCCGGACTGGAGTTCCATAGATATTTGTAAGAAATTGTTTATTTATTCGTTTTTTCGGTTTTCTAGGCCAGTTTAGTTTTAATAGCCGTTTAATTGTGTTGATTACGTTTGGTATTTTTTTTAAAACATCTTTGGCTTCAAACTTTAACTGGGTATCTATTCTAGGCTAGTTAAAAGGGGACGTTGTATTCCGTCGGGATTTTATATTATCTTCATCATTATTGTCTTGTCACAGGTCTCTTCTGTACTAGTCGTGGGAGGCTTTGGCCGTGGCTAGTAACCATCCTATCGACAAAGACGTGCCGCTAAGTGATTTAGTGTTTCGGTTCGCAAATAATCCGATTAGAGGTATGACTACCATACTCCCTAACAGGTTAGCCCGCTACCATCTTAGACTGCATCATCACTCACGCCAGGCATCATGTGAGATTGCAGTCAAGGGCTAACTTGTAATGGAATAAAAAAAACAAAAAGGAGAGAGGGTTTTAGAGCACAGACCCATAATTATTCTGAATTAAAACTACAATTCCCTTTTACTTCTTCTTACTCTTGTCCAAAGCTAGCTTATTTTAGACGTCATCTCACTCTCCACTCCTTTTATTCGAATATCCTCTTTTGCAAAAACAATGTATCTATTCTTTGGCTTTTCTCAGCATCTTTGTATAAGGCTAAATACACATCATGTTAACACAGGGCGTGTTCTTTGGACGTCCTGCGAAGTACTATCCTTAGTCTGTCATTTATTACAATAAAAAATATGGAAGACAATTTAAAGCTTTGTATTTTTTGAAACTTTTCGTTTTTATATACTTTGTCCAGTGAAAATTAAGCTTAATTTGCTACACTCCAAGAACAGCAGGAGAATCTGTATGGTGTAATTTATAATTTCTTCAATCCGTATACTCCACACCAAACAGATCCTCGGCAATGTACCATCTACGCACGTTTGGCTCCGAAACCGAAGCATCCTCAGGTGATGTTAACTTTACAATGAATAATTGTTAAGTGACAATTATTCATTTAATACATAATATATAGCAAATTAATCTTAATTTTCATAATATATTATGGATTTCCGCAAAGTAACGCCTGCTTGTATCCAATACAATATCTTAGTTTTTCTGAACCATTCTAGAGATCTGTAATCGACAGTAGACGCGAAAAAAAGCAACGCTAAACAATAATAAAGGCAATAATATTTGCTAAACTGATCGTGAAGTTATCGCTTACGTTACACGGCCTTTGTGTTGAATCGTAATATCTTCTTCAAACTACGAAATAAAGACGTGTAAAATGTGTAGCTACACGCTTTGATTGCCCCGATTGTATGGAGGCGTACAAACGCGAGTCTTTTATGTTTTCTGTTTACAATAAACTCATATTTTTATACTCACTTTGTGTTCACAGTTCAATAAGACCTCATTTAGAGCGTGTAGATAAACGAACAGAACGACTAATCTTTTTTTTCTATCTTCGTCCGTACATTTTTTATTCCACTACAAGTTAGCCCTTGCCTGCAATCTCACCTGATGGTAAGTGATGATGCAGTCTAAGATGGTAGTGGACTGACGTGTTTCGTGAGGTGGTATTTTCCTGGGACACAAAAAAAACCTATTTTACTCTACCTCCTAAAAAACTAGTTAATTTGTTGCTCAGTTAAGGCGCTAAGCATATACGAACATAGACAAACACACCTTTTTATTAATAATATTAGTAACGATAAGGATAAATAGGTACCTATCAGATAATCTACTGAACTAGATAAATTCATGTTTTATAGTTTTTCTAGGCTTTGCCTAATTCGAAATTATTGACGGGAGGTAGCGATTCATGAAAGGAAGACCCCGGGCTAGATGCCCGGTCTGGTGGGAGGCTTCGGCCGAGGCTAATTACCAACCTGAGAACAAAGACGTGCCGCCAAGCGATTTAGCGTTCCGGTACGATTCGCGTACAAAACATTGACGGCAGATTAGTGCAGTTGGCAGCGACCATTCTCTCTGAGTCCAAGGCTGTGGGTTCTATTTCCATAACTGGAAAATGTTTTTGTGATGATCATGAATGTTTTTCATTGTCTTGGTTTTATCTGTATTTTATAAGCATTAATGTATATTATTCATAAAATTATACAAGTAACGCTTACTTTGGGGCTAGATAGCGATGTGTATACTGTCGTAGTATTTTTATTTATTAATTTTATTCAGTTTTTTTGGTTTAGACCTGTCATACCGCTTCTAGCAAGTTAGACAACTGTAAACTTTGTATTTTTTATATTATATATTTTTTATATATTATTGGTATATATTTTCATCTGCATTAAAGCGGTTGAGACACCATTTACATATAGCGTTTTTTTTTCAATTTATGTAAAAGATATATACTAATTTCGGCATCGAGTGTAGGAGAGCCGTGGCTTAATTGGAAAAAGCGCTCAGGCCGCGATTGCCAGAGAGTCGCAGGTTCAAATCCTGTCGGTTCCGAAAAATTTTATATGCATTTTAAATTTATAAAATTGATAATTTCTCCAAGTGTAGGTAAAAACACTTTTAAAATTATAAAACCATTCACATACCAAATTATATTTATATAATGCATTTCCCAATTATATTAATGTACCTAAGTGACTTATTATATCTACGATCGTAATTTGACTTTGGTATTTGTTTTTTTTTGTACAGACGTAGGTACATTATGTCAGCGACATACTGGTGTGTAATAAACCTTTTATGCATACTATCAAATATACAAATGAGCGTAAGTGCCACCATAAACCGATTACGATGAGACGTTCACCTTTATCGCCCTCGAGTTACGGTACAAACGATAAAATTGATTTCCCGCACCGCAAAAAACTGTGTCGATAATAAATTATATGTTTTATTATATATTTTTTTCCGAACGCGTTTTACCGGGATGGGTGGAGCCATATTTCTTTTATACTGGCCATAAACGTCGACTCCTTGGTAACTATCAGTTGCGATAAATAATATAAGTATAACAAAACGTAAGTTTTGACGTTTTGTGTCCACAATAAAGTATATCAAATCGGGATTTTCTCTTCGGTTTTGTAGTTCGTATGTTCAACTATGTATCGGTGGGTGCTAGGTTAGTTTTGTTAGGGTATTAAATGTATATCCACAAAAATCTTTATACTAAACAAAACTAACTAAAAGCCGTCACTCATTGAGATATTTTGTCGTCACGTGTCGTGCTAAGAAGATGGATAAGATATAAGAAATAGTTCTAGCATCCGACGACTCTAAGATGACTGTCGCGCGGCCACAAATCACGTCAACAAATGTCATTGGGCGACAAAACAGCTGTCGCTGACAGCGACAAAATATCACAATGAGCGGGGGCCTTTAATATCCTCCTAACCGTTTTCTATATTCCAATCTATCTGCAATCCTTTGACAATTTGCTTAGCAAAGATGTTATTTATTAAAAACTATGGAAATCTTCTGACAATAAAAACGTTGCTGAGTAGTAAATGTACAGATTACAGATAGATTGAATATTAAAAATGGACGTAAAAAAAATACTGCTATCTTTTTCCATAGTAGAAAATTTGTGTACAACACAGCATTTTTTTAAGTTCGGTTAATTTTGGTTTGTGTGGTACGGATTTAATGATAAATATCATGTACCTACTTACTACTCTCGACATTTCATTGACGATATTATGTAAAAGTCATAGTAGGACTATTTCTTATACATATCCTCCTCAAAATAGGTCAATATAACACAATAATATTATATTAAACCGTTATTTCCTATCGTGTCTTTCTTGTTACACGCGATTAAATAAAGCTATCATAATTCTCATTCAAAGTAAGCCATTTGGAATAATGTAATTACGTATTTGTAAAATAATCATTCATTAATTCATATCAACCTATTATCGGCCCACTGAAGGGCACGGGTCTCCCACACGTTAGAAGAGCTTAGGCCGTAGTCCACCACGCTGGCCCAAAGCGGATTGGTGGACTCCACAACATTATAGAGAACTCCAGGATGCAGGTATCCTCATAAAGTTTTCCTTCACTGTTGAAGCAAGTGATATTTTATTTGCATGAAACGCACAAAACAGAAAAGTTAGTAGTGCGTGCTGGGATTCGAACTCGGTCACCCGACAGTGAGGCTGAAGTCCTACCGCTTCGCCGCAAAAAAAATATAATGATTATTTTTTTCGTGTCCTGAAAATTGGCCCACACGTCTGGTAACCCAAGAGCTGGCGCTTGTTTAGTCTAACGGCTACGTCTGGTAATCCACATAGGTTATATAGCGGCAGTATTTTGAATTCTTTGACTATTTGGATGGCATTGCTTGAAGTTGTTACACATCATCGTCACTATAAAAATATTACCGGCCCACTATATGGCACAAGTCTTCTCTCAGAATGAAGGGTGTATACCGTAGTCTGGCTTTGTACGGATTGATAGACTTTACACGCCCTTGAGGACAGACACACACACACACAAGCATGCAGGTTTCCTCACGATGTATACCTTCACAGTTAATGCAAATTATATTTTAATTAGATAAATTAAGAACGCACATAGCTCCAAAAATTAGAGGTGCTTGCCGGGGATTGAACTCGGTCCCCTAGAAGGAAGAATTAGAATTCATAATACCAAAAAGGTTATTCTTGTTGATATATATTTTACGTCTTTGGATTTCAAATACATAGCAATGTATTTGTAAAGGTCAAGTTCCAAGTATATAGGTACCGACCCTGTAAATAATTTACGCGGAAGCCATTTAATTTATAATTAAAGCATCCGTTAAAACGTTTTCAGTTCCGTGGAAAAGCTCGTGACATATTGCTGTTAAGCTACACAAACCTGTGAAAAAGGCATGCGGTGTTGCCAGGTTTTATTCTCAGTTATTATATTTTTAATTAATATAATCAGCTTTTCAATGCACACTGTGGTGACAAGCGAGTGCGTTGTGTGTGGCCGAAAACTAAAAAACTCTCATCTAAATAACCCTAAACCCTAAATTTGTGCATTAAGTTAATAAATGGTGGGCGACGCCAATAACTCCAGACTGGTAATGAGATTTTACAAGAAAACCCAATCAATATTCTTGACCCGACTGTGTACTAAATCAAACAGTTTTTTAAAATATTCCCTAAGCAGAAAATATATAGGCAAAACTCTAAAACCTCCGAAACCTATTATCAATGCGTAATCCATTTAGGTATACATTGCTTAACCACAACTGATTTACTCTCAGATAACACTACCCTGACTTAATTATATCCCGCTACTTTAATATATTTTTTAAATGGATAGATCTAAAACATACTTTTTACGAACGCTCGATAATGGACCAATACAATTTGGTGACAGGGAAAAGTAACTGGTCTGGTATTTATAAACCAAAATAGTTTTAAAACCAATATAACATTCAGATGAACTAGTTTACATTGTTGTTCTCCGTTTGTCAACTTGTGTTGAAGAAAAAAGTTAATAGAAAGTGTCGTTTTGAATAGATTGTCCATTTTGTTAGAAATGTTCGTTACAAAAACTGAAATATCTTAATGTACGTGCGTAAACATTTCAACGACAGCCTCGTGGGATACAAAGCCGTATATAAGAGCTAGGTTTTTTTACATCAAAGTTCAGTCTATTTGACTATTTGTTTTCAATACAAACACAACATCTAAGCTAAACCCACTTGGATGGAGTTGCGGTCAAAAGCTACTAAACATAAGTGACTCTATCGTAATTTGTCGTTAAATGAGTACAAACTAAGCTACTAAAATATTGTCAAAATATACGGACATAAATTAGTAATATCTGCATATCGTCTGAGAAAAGTACAGAAATCCTTTGTGGGGATGGGTATATGCTTTACCTAAGTATAAACAATATATTGAAACACATTTAACAAATCGTGGTTACTACACGATTGATGAATTCCTTAACGACAAGGCTGCTTGGACGCAGGCCACTCCGCTGTCATCTCTCACAAAACAGAAAAATTCTAAAGATTGTTAAACTTTAAAATGATGTTGGAAAAGAGGCCGGCTCTTCTCAGTGGAATCTGCCTTCCGAACCGGTGGTAGAGTCACTACAAACAGACTGACTTGACGTTTCAAAAGTTCTTATTAATTAGGCCAACTTGAAATAAATGAATTTTAAAAATGAATTTTGAATTTGATATACAAATTAGAACAAGTTTCAGTCATAAGCAATACACAGTAAAAGACATGAAAATAAAATTTGTGACCAAAAATTGGTGACAGAAAAGATGAGGCTGTTTAATCATGGGCAGAGAGAATCATGGTACCAAAAGAATTATAAACTTGTATGTAAAAACCCGAAAGAGTAAAAAAAAACCGAAGAGGAGATACGTTGTTGTAAAAGGAGAGTTCAACGAGGTGAAGAAGAAGTGAGTGGAAAAGAAGACAGAGCACAGTTTTAGTTGCAGTAGAGCTTTTCGTGACAGAGGTCCTCCGGGAAAGAACTACCGCCATGCCTATTTCTATCCATACAGCAAGGCTATGTTTCGGTCTAAACAGCATGGATGCTGGTGTGATTACAGCACATGTGACTTAATACCTACGCCTCAAGTTGATCGAAACAGGGCTGCTCTTTGTGGTACTCGTTACCCTGCGAAGTGGAAATCTATTTATAGGCGTTCGCTTTCACTTAGAATTAGTTGGGAGATTTTTTTTTTATTCAACTACAAGTTAGCCCTTTACTGCAATCTCACTCTCTCTCTCAAGTCTAAGTTGGTAGCGGGCTAACCTATTAGGGATTATGGTAGTCATACTCCTAACACTAAATCGCTTAGCGTCACGTCTCTGTATGTTGGGCGGTAACTAGCCACGGCCAAAGCCTACTACCAGACCAGACCAGAGAAAAATCAGAAATTATAAGTTCCCAAATATCCTAATCGATCTAGGGACCTCGTAATTATATTCACAGCGCTCACCGCTGCACCAGGGAGGTCGTCAAGTTGGGAAATCTGCTTGGTTCGACAATTATTACTTTTAATAAAACTACTAAGTTGAATGCTCGACAAACATTTTATCCATGTGTCACAGAATATTTAGCCCACAATACGATAAAATTGCGTGGGTAATAAGTAGTACAAATGACTGTTGTGTTATCTTTACCGATGGTTTATATTATGCTGTTATAATAAATCAGTTCGTTATATTACTATGGTCTTTTTTAAATGGGCGGTATAACATTATTTTTCTGTTTTAGTGAAATCGGATTAAAAAATTCAAAGTGTTGGTTTGTTTTTTAATCAATAAACTTTTAACTGCACTTGAAATTCAACTATTGGATGACGTCAAATTTATTTTTAATTCACATGATGACGTGATGACGTAGTCTAAGATGGTAAATGGCTAACCTGATAGGGGTATGCCAGTTATATTAAGATGATAGCCCTAATCGGCTTCTACGCGTCAGTATACTGGAACAGTAAATCGCTTGTGGGTAGGCTGGTAACTAGCCACGGCCGAAGCCTTCCATCAGACCAGAGTAGAGTTTTTTTTTTAATTATAGCGTATTGATTATGGGCATACTCCAACGGGAGAGAAGCCTATAGCCCTACCTATATAGTATGTTGTTTATAACAAAACATTATAAAGATTTTTTAATAACCAAACAGCAAGGCTAGCATGTGCAGGAGACAATTATATCCCCGGGGAAAAAACATAAATTTATCTTCTCCCACAGCTTTATCAACTCTCAGAGCATTGGCGCACAAGTGGAAATAATTTCCAAATAATATATGTGTAATAATAAACGGGGGTAAACTTCTCCTATTCCATGTTCCCGGGCTTTAGCAGGTGGACACGTTCATTATATCCCTTGTCAGGGGATATAATCAGGGGATATAATTTTTATCACCTTCCCGTGCTGGTGCTAAAAAATACGTAATATAAGCATGTTGTGCACTGAATCAGCAAGATACATTTTTTAATATGCAGGATCTGTGTGGTATAGCGTATAAAAAAAAGGACATTACATTAATATGTAATTGACTTAGCCTATCTATTGTTTGTCTATCTATCTGTCTGTGAGTCTCGATCTTTTCTCTTAGCAAACGGCTTCAGGTATCAAGTTGAAATTAATATCGAATACGATTCCGTTGTATAAATATCAGGTATCTATGTCATTGTATTAAAATGTTAGTACCTACAGGCTTTCTTAACGTATTCTTATACTCATTAGTCAAATCCTACAGAATACTTCCCGTTAATCTAAGCTCGAATTTTGGTACAATAGGAGGCATTTTAACTGAGTTAATTCACGCTTATTAAATCAAAATTATGCGTCCCAACTACTTTCCGAGGTAGCCTAAAAGAAAATTATAGAATTTTGAAAATCCCTTTAAGTGATGTACCTGAGGTTTGTATTTGAAGTCGTTGCTTTACTTATTGTATGTGTATTATGTATAAAATCTATTTGTGTATATATTTATATGTATTTTGTTTATTATTTAACCTATATATTTATTTGGTATATAAGTATATATTAGAACACTCTTGGCACCATCCCGTTCTTTTGCTGTATGTCCAGTCTACACAGGTTTCCTGTTATAGATTACTTGCTGCAGCAATAAGGCCACCTTTGCATGTCTACAATATGTTTTACTGTAAACTTCTTACTGCTTATTTTCCTTTTATGTTATGCGTGCAATAAAGTGTTTCTTCTTCTTGTCCTTACTATAGTAAAAGGAAAAAGAGAAATTCAGAACTATCTGTTAAGGCAAGGCGAAACTGAGGCGTCTAACCATTGGCAGAGGCATTCAAGGTTGCGCCCAGCAAACGGCCAATCACAGGAAGCACGTATGAGATAAAGTTATTGTGATTGGATGCACGCAGTACGCACTCTTGGACACAGGTAAAGATGCAGGTTGCATGATGTCGCAAGAGCTTGATATAATCGCAGCCGTCACACTTACTTTAAGAGTACGTTATAAAATGGACTTGAAACTTAATCCATACTTATATTTTAAATGCGAAAAATTCTGTTTGTTTGTGACCTATGTTCAAAACAAACGCTGCATTAAGGTTTTTGAAATTTGGCAAACTGTATCTTACATCTTGTATCTTAAAGGTGGATATATAGTTTTTTAAACCAAACCGTAACGTAAAAGATTGCGCCAGGCACGTTCGAGCAAAAATCTTTTGATCGGTTGCACACTGGATGCAAACTTGAACGCCGCTTAGAACGCAGTTTTGACGCGTCGGTTTTGCCCTCGCCTTAGTAAAAGGTCTGATAGAACAATAAAAGCAATCAAAAAGCTACAGTTGTGGTTAACTTGGAAACAAGCACTTAATTGTATCCAATGTGAAACAGTAATTTTCGGTCATGAGTGGGTAATAAAGGGAAAGTAACAATGCTTAGTGAAAGCATAAAAAAGCCTAATTCCCACGTGCTAAGTGAGTTTATTGTTACAATTAAGAAGTAATATAGTACTGGATGATAAATCGAAATTAGTGTAATTTCGGATACGATTACAAGTTAGTATAAATGAGTTTTCTAAACGGAGTTGAGGGTCTTATAAACGGAGGTTTGCAACCCGGCAGGAGCATTCTATGCATTTATTAAATTCAAAATTCATATTTAAAATTTCTTTATTCATGTAGGCCTATCACATGCACTTATGAAGCGTTCACATTTATGTTTAAATAATTCTAAGGGGATGGTGATAACTTCGTTCGCCAACTTAAAACTTAAGCTACAAGGGTTCCAAACGCGCCAAACGATTTAGATTTTAGTAGCTCTTACCTTAAGCTACTCTATAGGGTGGAAAACAGTAAAATGGAAGATCTGTTAGGTAGTCGCAGATCACTAGTGTTTTATAAAAAAAAGAATACCTCAAACAAACAGCGACAGAAATTTGTCACAAGCGAAAACTAGCGGCTTTAAAGCGCTTTCAGAGATGCATCTTATTTCCACCGTCCACTATATTTAGGAATTCAATAAGGGTTAGTGCAGATGAACGGCTAAAATAAGTCGTCTGCTAGGCGCGACTGTCGAAGCGTCTAATGACTATGTTAGGAGAGTTACCGAACATGCCACATTTAGTGGCGATAGGAAATGCGGCGTGCGATAATGTTTTCCATGCATTTTATAGCCCAACTCTCGAAAAAGGTTTTAAGGCATTTTTCGTCACGCTACAACGCTTAAGTTGACGCTATATTTCGGGGTAGATTGTGACAAAGAGCGGAGTGCAGTAGTTTGTAAGGAAAACACAGATGAAATTGTACTCGGACGAAATATATAACAATAAGAAGCAATGCAAGGCATAAATTATCACATAAATTTCCGCATTTTCTTTCTAAGAGTTACCACGAGTTTGGCCCTTAGCTTCTTTTATTATAATAATTGACGGACCATGATAAGTGGAAATGCATCGGCCACACAGCAATACTTCACAGAGCATGCAATGTGTCTATCAATCGTCGGCGAGTCATAGGGTCGCCATCGAGTCGTAGGTGTTAAGCCTCATGTGCATGTAATAACACCGGTAGCCACGCCCTTCAGACCGGAACACAGCGTTGAAACAATGCTGCTCATCGGCAGAAATAAGCATGGCGACAATAGGTACTTCCCCGGATGAGCTCTGTCACAAAAAGCTCTGCTACTACTAAAAACTTCAAGCTCACCTGTTGGTAAAGGATGACACATTCAATATGTTACGAGCTAACCTATTAGGCCTGTCAATAATGTCATCCATAGCCGTAATCAGTTTTGTCGCGTGGTGAGCTGCGGCTACGATTACTTGGGGCTAGGTGGCGATATGTGCGTTGTCGTAGTACTCGTATATATAGTATATAATATAAAAAATAGAAATTTTGCACGCCATATTGAGCCTGCTTGGAATCAGACCTAGGACTCTCAGATATAAAGTACACACGCTCAACGCTGCGCCTAGTAGGTCGTCTGCATAAAGTCGTCCGTCTGTTTTAGAACTTAAGCAGATTCATCGGCATGGCTTGCATGGCGAAACTCGGTCATTCGGTTTCATACAGTTTCTAGTCCACCCACGCTGGTGAATGCTTTTGAATCGCAGCAATGTAGGCGTGCCCATTTTGTTGTAACCCTTTCGTTTAGTTTAAAAGCTTTGTGTACTCCAGTGTGAGAGTGTTTGTATGGGTTAATGTGATTCTTGTGTATTACCTCAAATCCTGAACGGATTAAAGTGTTAACGATTTTGTATGAAAGGTTTTGGGTTAAAGTAATTTTGGCGGTTTTGTCGGACTGCTTTTTAAGAGAGGTGGAGCGCAAAACAAAACATCTTATAAAAAAACATTTTTGACGACCTCCTCGGCGCAGAGTTGAGCTCTGTGTTTCGAGTTGGATTCGATTCCCGGCCGGGGTTAATTTGGGAATTTACGATTTAAAAATATTCTCTGGTCTCGTCTGGTGGGCGGTTTCTGCTGTGGTTAGTTACCACCCCACGGACAAACATGTGCCGAAGCGATTTAGCGTTCCGTTACGATGTCGTGTAGAAACCGATTAGGGGTAAAGGTTTTAAATATAACTGCCATACTCACTATCAGGTTAGCACACTACCATCTTAGACTGCATCATCATTAGTCGAGATTGCAATCAAGAGCTAAAAGGTAGTTGAAAAAAAAAAAAAACTAAAAAAAAATCTTAGTAAGTACAGTTTCTTTTAACATAAAAGCGTTTAGAGTATAAGAAAAATTCTGAGGCATGCAGGTTTCTTCACAATATTATCCGTCCCTGTTAAAGCAAGTGATATTTAATTGATTAAAACCCTCATAACTCCAAAAGTAAGAGTTTCGTGCCGTGTGCCGTACTTAGATAATGATTAAATTTTAGTTTTATCAACTCACTGTTTTATCATGAAATCGATTTTTCTAACCAGCATAACATTAGAAATGCACGTCGAAAATACTCATCTATAATTTTTTTTCTCATCTATAAACTGCTAAGACAAAGTTTTTTTTATTTGAAATAGCTCCTGAGATAAACGCGCTATAATGTGACATAACTGTCTAAATAACCTCAATAAAAATAATTAATACACTAATATTTTGATAGGGTACGCAGTTAAGAAGTTATTATTATTACCATACAAATATTTGGAATTACCGATTATTTTGTGCCGCGTTACTTTATGATACTATTAATGCACACTTACGTAACATAAATAACGGTATTCAATACCGATATATTTACCGCATCAAGTGCTTCCAAGCTTTAATCACATAAAAGCAATGATGTTCCATAAAAGGTATAATTTAGGCCACACTTTGAAAAGCACTTCAGTTAATAACTCATACATGGAACGTGTTATTTAAATATCTCATTAAAGTATGTATATTAATCTAGACCGATTTTTTTCGGCGCCCGGTAATGTTGGAGCATTTAATTTCTGTGAAGGACCGACGAATATTATCAGTGGGTCATTATGAGTTTGTAATAAGGAACGCTACAAGCTAAATGTGATCGAGCTTTATAAAATGTCGTGTTCAACCGAAAGCGTAAAAATACAATAAACATTTAAAGTAGGCTTTCTTTACAGACACGATTGGAATTTCTAGTATATCTGTTTGCAGATCAAAGCAGTTTTTTTTTCATTATTCTTATGTTGATTTCTTATTGCCAAATAATATTAAGTCGACCTCAAATTATTCAATGTGTAATACTGTTATTTATTTCTCATAAAATTTCTGACAGCCTTCGTGATATTTTTTTATAAAACTAAAAAATTCTAATTCAAAATTTATAATATTTCATGTAGGCTTACTCTATACGCACTTTTCGCAAACATAAAGTTTGTAGTGACTGCCACCACAACAATTAGTTGATGTTGAAAAAGTACAGTGACAAACACTTTAACATTCATTTTTATATCTTGTGAGAGATAAAAGCGGAGTCGGACCAATTAAAAAAAAAAAGTGTCCAAAAAATTGGTCTTGACGTCTGGTGACCCAAGAGCTGACGCTTTTATAAACCAACGGCTAAGTCTAGCAATCCAAAGGATAGCAGTACCAGCATTTTCGACGAGTGACGGTCGATTGGCGCAGTGGGCAGCAACCCTGCTTTCTGAGTCCAAGACCGTGGGTTCGATTCCCACAACTGGAAAATGTTAGTGTGATGAACATGAATGTTTTCAGTGTCTGGGTGTTTGCATGTATATTATAAGTATTTATGTATATTATTCAATATTATTCATCAGTCATATTAGTACCCATAACACAAGCTACGCTTACTTTGGGGCTTGATGGCGATGTGTGTATAGTCGTAGTATATTTATTTATTTATTTATTTATATTTATTTTGGGTAACACAAGTTAACAGTTAGGCGGCTTATAATTTTTGGAAATAACCCGTTAGATTCTTATTATATGATTTTTTTGCGATAATCAATAATTAGAGACATACATACAAGCATACTTTCACCCTGTGCTTTAAACATTCGATATTATTTTTACCTATTTGAAAGAAAATTAGAAAGAATATCGAATGTTTAAAATACTGCGTACAGACTGCAATTCAAACAAATATCATTGTGCAAATATTGCTGATACTATTTGTAATAAAAGCTTTTTTTATATTGTTTTGTTTACAAACTGGGCTGTATACAAAATGAACGTGACATAACGTCGGAATGTATTTCCTTAGACTCCCGGTTGTTTATAGATTCAAATTTTTTTTTTTTTTTATTCAGCCTATCGGAAACACTTATGAAGCGTTCATACATATGTATATTTTTTCATGAAAATCGTTAGGTGATAACTACGTTTGACAACTTATATCTGATCCAACGCGACCTGGTCTATGACAAGCCCACAACAATCTTATCTCTTTTTTTCTATCACCATCACACAGTGTATTAATATTAAACAATGAAGTTAGAGCGATTCTTACCCAAGGTTTTTTTAACGTTTCAGTAATCCCTACTAATATTATAAATGTGAATGTAAGTTTGTTTGTTACGCTTTCATGCAAAAACTACTAAACCAATCATCACGAAACTTTGTACACATGTTCCTGAAGGTATTAGAAGTAATATAGGATGCTTTTTATCCCGAAATTAAGCACAGTTCTCTTGGGAGAGGGGATGAAAGTGTTTGTCTATTTTACACAAGGCTTAGCTATCCTAAATACATAAAGTGCTGCCACATTTATGAGTCACATGTATTTCGAAAAACCAAAACTTAAGTAGACGAAGTCGCGGACAACAGCTAGTCCTTAATATAATAATAGGATTTTTTTATACGAGTTATAGAGTTCTCACCCTCTTTCTCTGTAGGTATGTTTAAAAACGCAATGACGCGTTAGTCGTACGCGAGTAGGCTGCCTTATCGAACTGTTTTACCTGCAACCCGATCCCATGCCCTTGGGCGCACAAAATAAACAACAGTAGCTCCGCACCTGTTGGTCAATTATCCCAAGTCAGGGAACCCTTAACTCGTTTCAACTTTTTAATACTCCGAAGCGTTACCAATGGTAACGAACGGGGCTTTCATTCACTACATTATAAAAGTCGTAACTACGAAATGATTTATATTAAACAAGAAACTAGAAAAAAACAAGAAACTATTACATATGATTTATTTCATTATTTATAATATTTTTGACGGCCGATTGGCCCAGTTTCACGACCCTGCTTTCTGAGCCCAAAGCTGTGGGTTCAATTCCCACTACTGGAAAATGTTTAGTGATGAGCATGAATGTTTTTCAGTGTCTGGGTGTTTATACGTATATTCTAGGTATTTAATATTTATGTATATTATTCTTAAAAAAAAAAAAATCATCAGTCAACTTAGTACCCATAACAAAAGCTACTCTTACTTTATTCTCTAGTATACAAAAAATAATAATAAATTATTTTTAGCACTAAAACTAATAAAATACAGATGATGCGAAAGATCCTCAAACGATCAAAATAAGGTTCAAATTTACACGCAAAACAAAAATAAATACACTTAACAAGTTATTTATAAAATTGTATCAAATGGCGACGAAATTCCACCTGTTTGATTAAATGAGCCCCAAACTTTTTTTATTTCGAAGTTTAGCTGATAACCGCCTTAAGTGTTTAAACACACTATGCCAAAAATACGCGTCTGAAGTTCCGTGGCTGATTTTACGTTCCGACGCATTCGGCTGATATGACACACGATAATAGCCGAATTTACGCGGCAGAAATTCAGTTGTGTAACTAGGTGTGGGCAATCAGGGTCTAGAGCGTGTTATCTATACAGCATGTAAATCAAAGTGATCTTGTTAAGGTTCCGTTTTTCCTTTTGAGGTGCGAAACCCGAAAAATTGACTATTTTACAGTAATAGCAATTGCTGAGGCCTTACAAGAGGATAAATACAGAAAAGAAATGAAGAATGGTGCACCCATTGAATTCTACGAGCCTCCCTACCCCCAGATCTTTGTCGACAATCGTACCGAACTTTGGTCGCGTATAATGTGTTGTTATACAAAACATTGCCGCCGAATCGGTGCCAAACTTACGCCCGACCGAAGTTCGACTGTACGCTATAACGTGGCTTAATTTCGGTTTAGTGTGTCATCAGTAATAAAATATCTTGCAGGCGTAGTCACGATGAACTTCGGTCGCGTATTTTCGGTATGGTGTGTTTAAACACTAAGGGTTAACAGGGTTAAGAGCGAGCGCGGAATCTTGCTACGGGAAGAGCCCCAGCAGGGATATCACAGGCAGGAGACAAATATTATATCCCCTGACAGGTGATATAATTGACGTGTCAACCTGCTAAATAAATAAATAAATAAATATAAATATACTACGAAAATACACAAATCACAATCTACCCCCATAGTAAGCGTAGCTTGTGTTATGGGTACTAAGATGGCTGTTGAATATTTGAATAATATTTTAATTTTTGGGAATCGAACCCACGGCCAAGGACTCAGAAAGCAGGGTCGCTGCCCACTGCGCCAGTTGGCTGTCAATTCACGGGAACAGGAAATTGGAGAAGTTTATCCCCGTTACACATTATACAATTTTTGGATATTATTTCCACTTGTGCGCCAGTGCTCTGAGAGATAAAATAAATAAATAAATAAATATACTACGACAATACACACATCGCCATCTAGCCCCAAAGTAAGCGTAGCTTGTGTTATGGGTACTAAGATGACTGATGAATAATTTTATGAATAACATACATAAATACTTATTATATATAGATAAACACCCAGACACTGAAAAACATTCATGTTCATCACACAAACATTGTCCAGTTGTGGGAATCGAACCCACGGCCTTGGCTCAGAAAGCAGGGTCGCTGCCCACTGCGCCAATCGGCCGTCATATCGGTGATGATAAAGCTGTGGGAGAAGTTAAATTTTTATTATTTTCCCGGGGGATGTAACTGCTGGCCGTCTCTCCTGCCCATGCTAGTTGCGCTGGGCTCCACGATTTCGGGTGGAAGGGGGGATGGGTCGACCTAAGAGACCTTCAGTGAGAAATAAGATCTCAGCTTATGTCGACGCTTCACACTGAGTGGGCTTCCAGACTAGGGTTTCGAACGAACAGTCCCGTGACTGTAATAGACACAAGTCCGGATGGCGTCAGAAGTTACTCATATTCGCTGGCGATGTCGCATAAGTCCCAAACAAGAGTTGACAGCTTGGTTTCATAGGCAAATGCACTCACATTGTTGCTAGGTTAAGAAGTTAAGTTAAGTTCTAGCTCTAATACTTTACTTAAAACTAAGAATTGAACACTCAAAAATAACATACGCCCATGAAGCCACTGGTAAAATTAGTCCTATAAGTGAACAAAAAACAGCAAACGTATAACTACTTATTTTTACTGGAATATTTTTTCCTGTGAGTATTTATTAATCATTCCGCACCAACAATTCCATTTTAAAAGAACTGAAAATCAAGGAACGACGGTGCAGTTACGTATATTCAAGTTTTTTGGCCACATCTCAAGGAGTGAAGGCTCGATTGAACGATTGGTGGTGCAAGGACGGGTTGAAGGAAAAAGTGCAAGAGGGCGGTCACCTACTCGTTGGACGGATACGGTGAAATCGTTGACCCAGACAACTGTGGTGGAATGCTTTCGACACGCTACCAACCGCCAAAAGTGGAGAAGACTCGCGCGGGAAGCCGTGCAATCCAATGATGCCCAACGCCATGAAATTCATCTCAGCAGCCACGACCACTCTGCCAAGAGTGCACAACTTTAATTATAGAAACATCAGCACTTCAATATATACGCATTTATTATACACATACTTAGAATTAAAGTCACACTACATAGCACGTAATGTATACCATTGCAACACAGATAAAAAACCGAAAACACGAAATATGTATTATGGTTTTCTGTAAAATAATTTTAGTGCCACAGTTATTTTTGCCGCTAAGCAGCATTGTTGCAATGCTGTGTTTCGGTCTGAAGGGCGTGGTTGCCGGTGTAATTACAGGCAGTTGTGGCTTAACACCTACGCCTCGAATTGATGGACACAGGGCAACATATCACGCCATCTGTTTGATCCGACAATAAATATAAAAAAAAAATCATCACTTTGATTGGTAATATGATATTAGCTGGAATTATAATCAAAGGCTAACTTATAGAAGAATTAAAAAAAAAAGTGTTTTTTTTAGCATACCTTTTTTTTATTAAATGCTAGCGTACCTAATCCGCTTCGCCGGGCTAGATTTTGCTTTATTTTATTTAAACAATAAACTTTTTAATTTTAGTCTCATAATATATTAAATCATTTATTTCTCTCCGTATTCATTCTCTTCTATTCTCTTCTCGAGCGGGTGAATATCATTCTATCTACACCCATGTACACCCAACAATAGAATATCATCATAGTAAATAAAAGCTGTATTTGACAGTATGACAGTTTAAAAATAGGAGTGCTCCGATCGTCACCAAACTTTACAGGATTACTCGCCAGGTCAATCCGGAGATTCCCTGAAAGTTTCTTTGAAATCGGTCCAGCCGTTTTGGAGCCTATACGGAACATACCCACACACTTTCTCTTTTATAAATATACATTATTTAGATGATCACAAGTATGCTAATTGCAAAGTGAGGAGGTTTTCCAATATGGGACGCACTAGCCAAATACAAATTAAAGAAATGCGACCTTTTAGCTTTATAAAATTGAGTAGTATTGATCGACTGCACTTTCGGGAGGCCGAGTTTGAATCCCAGCTCGCACCTCTAACTTTTCTAACTTATGTGCGTTTTAAGTAATGAAAATACACTTGCTTGATGCAAGTGTATTTTCGGTGAAGGAAAACGTGAGGAAACCTGCGTGCCTGAGAGTTGTGCATAATGTTCTCAAAGGTGTGTGGAGTCCACCGAACCGCACTAGGCCAGCGTGGTGGACTACGGCCTTAATCCCTTCTCATTGTAGGAGACCCGTGCTTTGCAGTGAGTCGGTATTTGGTTGATGTGATGAAATAAGCATAGCTTAGATATTATTTTGTCAATAATGATTCTATCATAAAACCTGATATCATTAAAAAAAACGTAATCGCCAATCAGACGGAACTCGACGCAAAATAAATTCGTGGCGAGGTTCGAGAACCCTTGGTAGTCGACATCAAAGGCAGCGTTTTTGTTGCGTCGAGATCGACGCTCGTTATTTTTATTGTATAAAAAGTTCTCAAGTTACAATCGTGCCTTCAGCCTTCATTCACAGGGCGTCGAGTGTCGTGATGATATAACAGTTCTGTAGAATGATATCTCCATAGTACCTACATTATCCCTATCCCTATCCCTACTTATAATATTATAAATGTCAATGTAAGTTTGTTTGTTACGCTTTCATGCAAAAACTACTAAACCGATCATCACGAAACTTTGTACACATATTCCTGAAGGTATTAGAAGTAATATAGGATGATTTTTATCCCGAAATTAAGCTCAGTTCTCTTGGGAGAGGGGACTAAGGTGTTTGACGATTTTACACCAGGCTTAGCTATCCTAAATACATAAAGTGCTGCCACATTTATGAGGCACATGTCTTTCGAAAAACAAAAACAAAAGCGGACGAAGTCGCGGGTAACAGCTAGTAATATATATCTTATATGTGTTAAATGTGTTAAAATTGCCATTTATTCTACAACCATTATTTTGAATTTCTTTTAACATTAGTTATATTGTTGGTATTTCATATTGATAGTATAAAACATTATTTATTGCATAAAAATTATACAAAATTACGATGTAACAATAATGCACTAACTTACAGCATCGACACTAACAAATTTAAATATCTATTACTATTACTACGTTATTTACATTCAGGACCTAAGAAATATAATTATAAAGTCAAAGTCAAAAATATCTTTATTCGAGTAGGCCCATAGGTGGCACTTTTGATGCGTACATTACATGAGAATGCCACGGTAGTGAGATGATGGCGATAACCACATTCGTCAACTTAAAACTAAAGCTACGAGGATTCCAAATGCCTCCTGGCCTAAGAAGAAGCCCACAACAAACTTAGCCGGGTGTCACCATCTCACAATGTCATTTAAAATTAATTTTTGAAGAGCAAATATATAATTGTAGGTTAGGTCTCTGTGATATTTTCTTATATATATTTCTTGTGTGCGTGTATATGTCACTGAACTCCTCCTAGACGGCTGGACCTATTTTAATGAATTTTTTGGTATACGTTTGGGTGGCACCCTGGATGGTTAAGATTCACAAATTTGCCCGACAGAATGCGCTGGGGTCCGCTAGTATTAAAGTAATATCTTATATATTTTATAATTCATGGTCATAACAAAAAACACATTTTCCAGTTTTGACTCTTGACGATCTCTCTGGCGCAACGGTGAGCGCTGTAAATATAAGTAGCAGGTCCAGGCTTCGATTCCCGGCAGAGCAATTTGGGAATTTATATTTGGGAATACTGAATTTTCTCTGCTCTGTTCTTGTGGGAGGCTTTGGCCGTGGCTCGATACCAACTTACAAACCAAGAAGTGCCGCGTAGCTATTTAGTGTTCCGATGCGATTTCGCGCGGAAACCGAATAGGGGTATGACTACCATACTCATTAACATGTTAGCCCGCTGCCATTTTAGAGTGCATCATCACCAGGTTAGAGTCAAGGGCTAACCTGTAGACATTAGTGGAATAAAAAAAAAATTAAATTTATAAAGAACCGTTATAAAGACAACAGCTAGTAGTTAATAAAGCACAAATTACTGAACGGTTACGGTGGA